>NC_092775.1:57475158-57597658 GCF_047496795.1 Chiloscyllium punctatum
ATGGACTGAATGGTCTTCCTTGTCCATCATTTATTTGTGATTAAACAAGTTAATATTGGGTTTTACAGTTGAAAATATCCCATTAAACAAATGAGAGTGTTGCGTTTGGACTCTTCGTTTATTGTTCTGAATCTTCTCATTCAAACAGCTTTCCTGGAGTTTGCTGTAACTTTGCAAGATTCACATTTGTAATGCACCTTTCTGGAATACTATATGTTTCTTTGTTGCTTTCAGAATTCAATTTCTCATGCCCCGATTTATCTTCTGAAATAATGGGTGGAGAAGAACAGAGTTCGTGATCACACGAGCACAAAGAAGAGCACGTTTAGAGCACAGTGATATTATCCTGTTCCTGAGTGAGTTTGTAGTTTGGGGAATTTGGAGGCAATGTGGAAATTGAAGTGGATAAATTTAACAGGAAAGTTGATGCCCAGGGTCAGGATCATGGCAAAAAAAAGTGACCAAAAGTTCATTTTTGACCAAAAGTTCATTGGTTGGTGTTAGCTACTAATTTGACTATGTATTGTGAGGCACGTTCTGATTGAAGGTGAATAGGGGAAATATTTGCAGGCTACAAGCTAAAGAGGTCAGAATTCACACAGTACTGGGTTATAGCCCAACACCTTTATTTGAAATCTAAATTACTTAGCTCTTAATATGATTTTTATAAATTTTGTTCTGGCTTGTTCGTTTGTATGATGTGGCGGTGCCGGTGTTGGAGTGGGGTGGACCAGGTCAGAATTCAACACAACGCCAGGTTATAGTCCAACAGGTCTATTGGAAATCACAAGGTTTTGGAGCACTGCCCCTTCATCACCTGAAAGCTTGTGATTTCCAATAGACCTGTTGGACTATAACCTGGCGTTGTGTTGAATTCTGACCTGGTCCACCCCAGTCCAACACCGGCACCGCCACATCATACAAACGAACAAGCCAGAACAAAATTTATACAAATCATATTCACAACTAAATAATTAAAATGGAGATGCCAGGACAGGTGATGCATTGTGCAACCATGGTGTGGGAGTTGACGGACTCCATTGTGGTCCATAGTAACCACACCTGTAGCAAGTGTTGGTTACTTGAGGAACTCCAGCTCACAGTCGATAAGTTGGAGTCTGAGCTTCAAACACTGCAACACATCAGGGAGGGGGAGAGTTACCATGATGCTGTGTTTCAGGGGGCAGTCACACCCCTTAGACTAATGACCTCGAATTTGGTCAGTGGTCAGGGGTAGGAAGTGTGACCACAAAACGTGCAGGTGTAGGGATACAGGGAGTAGTGCAAGAGGAGTCTCAGCCCATGGAACCTGTCAAACAGGTTTGGAGATACTTGCCCCTTATGTGGATGAGCGTGAAGGCCTTGGGATGATGAGCAAAATAACGATAGCACCGTGGTACAGGGAGCCACTCAGGAGGGGGGGGGGGAGAAAAGAGAAATGTAGCTCTAATTGGGGATTGTATAGTCAGGGGAATAGACCCTGTTCTCTGTGGTCTGCCTGGTAATTGGGTTCAGGAAATCACAACTGGGCTGCAGAGGAACCTGGAGTGGGAGGGGAAAGATTGGGTTATCAAGATCCATGTAGGTACTAATGAGGTAGAGAGGGCAACGAAGCTCTGCCGAAGGTATATGAGCAGCTGGTGCTAAATGGAAAATTAGAGAAAGGAGACTCTAATTAAAATGGGAGATGGCTTGGCAGAGGCTGTTTAAGTTTCCAGAACAAGTCATAGGACCGAGAGTATGGAAAGGGTCAAGAATCCAACTTCAGGCACAGCAGGTAAGGGGACAATTATGAGCAGGAGGACAGTCAACACAGGACGGAGGGTGTTGTACTTAAATGCACGTGGTATGTGAAACAAGGTAAATGATTTGTATCACAGATTGAAATTGGCAGATACAAAGTCTGTGGGTATCTCAGAGATGTGGCTGCAAGTTGGTCTGGATTGGGAGCTAAATATCCAAGGATACATGTCCTATCAAAAAGGCAGGCAGATGGGCAGAGGGGGGTGGGGTTGCCTTGACAGTAAGAAATGAAATTACATCAATAGCAAGAAGTATAATGGAGTCAGAAGGCATAGAATCTGTGTGGATAGGGTTAAGGAGATACAAAGGAAAAAGGATCATGATGGGAGTTAGTTGTAGTCAGGATGTGGGGAAGAAAATAAATCTGGAGATAGAAATGACATGTACGAAAGGAACTCTTACAATAATCATGGGGGCCTTCACGACGCAGGGGGACTGGGAAAATCAGGTTGGTAGAAGGCCTCAAAAAAAGGAATTCATGGGATGTCTACAAGATGGCTGTTTCCGAGGCAACCTGAGGTGGAGCTCACTAGGAAGAAGGGAATTCTCGATTTGGTGATGTGTAATGGGGTAGACTTGGTTAGGGAACCCCTGGGGACAATGGCCATACAATGATAGAATTCACTCTGCAGTTTGAGAGCGAGAAGCTGGAATCAGATGTAATGATATCACAATGTCGTAACGGTAACGGCAAGGATACGAGGGAGGAAGTGGACAGGGCTGATTGGCAGGGACGGTGGTGGAGCAGCAAGGGTCAGAGCTTCTGGCGGGGGGGGGGGGGGGCAATCCAGAGGCAAAGCAGAAATTCACCTCAGGGAATAAAGGGCATACTCAGGGGAGAATGAAGGAAGTCAGGGATGACATAAAAGCAAAAGTATAAACAATGTGGTGAAGGTCAGTGGGAAGCCAGAGGATTGGGAAGCCTTTAAAAACCAGCAGAGAATAACAAAAAAAAACAATAAGGAGGAGAGGATGAAATATGAGAGGAAGCTAGTTAGTAATATAAAAAAAGATTGCAAGAGTTCTTTTTGGATTAGATTCCCTACAGTGTGGAAACAGGCCCTTCGGCCCAACCAGTCCACACCAACCCTCCGAAGAGTAACCCCCCAGACCCATTTCCCTCTGACTAATGCACCTAACACTATGGGCAATTTAGCATGGCCAATTCACCCTAACCTGCACATCTTTGGACTGTCTGAGGAAACCCACACAGACACAGGGAGAACATGCAAACTCCACACAGACAGTTGCCCGAGGCGGGTCACTGGTGCTGTGAGGCAACAGTGCGAACCACTGAGCCACCTAGGTATCTAAAAGATAAAAGGAAGACAAGTCTGGACATTGGATCACTGCAAAAGCAGGCTGGAGAAGTAACAATGAGCAACAAAGAAAGGGCAGAGGAACTGAATGGGTATTTTGCACGAGTTTTCACAATGGAAGGCACCAACAACATCCCACAGGTTCAAGGATAGCAGGGCCGAGGTGAGTGCAGTGGTCATCACTAAGGAGACAGTGCTGAGGAAGATGAAAAGCAGATAAATCACCGAGCCCACATGGACTACACTTCCGGATTCTGAAGGAGATAGCTGATGAGATTGTGGAGGCATTCTTGGCAACCTTCCAGGAACCACCGGAGTCAGGCAAGGTCCCAGAGGACTGGAAACTGGCAAATGTAACCTCCCCTGTTTAAGAAGGGAGGAAAGCAGAAGACCAGGAAACTGGAGGCTGGTTACTGGGACCTTGTTTGTTGGTAAGGTTTTAGAGTTCATTATTGAGGGTGAGAATGCGGAGTACTTAGAAGTACGTGATAAAATCGGTCTGAGTCAGCACAGCTTCGTTAAGGCGAGGTCATCCCTGACAAGTCTGTTAGAATTCTTTGAGGTGGTGATGGGTATGTTAGATAAAGGAGAGTCAGTGGCTGGGATCGATTTGGATTTCCAAAAGGCCTTTGCCAAGGTGCTGCACAAGAGGCTTCTAAATTAGATAAGAGCCCATGGTATTAGGGGCAAGGTACTGGCATGGATAGATGATTGGCTGACTGGGAAAAGACAGAGAGTGGGGATAAAGGAGTCTTTCTCAGGATGACAGCCTGTGACTAGTGGAGTTAGTGTTGGGACTACAACTCTTCACATTACACTTTAAGGATCTGGATGAAGGAACTGAGGGCAGTGTTGCTCAGTTTGCAGATGCACAATGACAGTAGGAGGGACAGTGTTGAGGAGGTAGGGAGGCTGCAGAAAGACTTGGACAGGTTAGGAGAGTGGGCAAAGAAGGGGTAGATGGAATCGATATGGGGAAGTGTGAGGTTACCCACTTTGGTGGGAAGAATAGAGGTGTAATTTTCTAAATGGGGCAAGGCTTCAGAAATCTGAAGGACAAAGGGAGTCTGATCTCAGGATTCTCTTAAGGTTAATATGCAGGTTCATTTGACAGTTAAGAAGGCAAATGCAATGCCAGCATTCATTTCAAGTGGGCAAGAGTACTTTGAAAGCAGTGTGAATCTCATAGATGCTCCAGGGATTGCAGGCTTAGTTAAAGACTTAATACAGCTTTTAAAAAGTTATTACAGTTATTATAGTTTATTAACATCAGAATCTTTTTCATTTTGTTTCACTCTCATCCAAACAAACGGTCATTTTATTTCCACAATCTTTATCAGGTCTACAGTGAGTGGCTGAGGTTGCTTTGTATTCTAAATTCAGAAGTTAAGAAAGTCTTTTTGGGTTTTAGAGATTTTTCTTTTACATTGCAAAGGGATTTTGTTTTTGAAAAGACCGACTGTATTTTTTTAAAAATAAGGATTTGCCTTTTCCTTCTGAAGAGGATATCTTTTACTTGGAGGAAGTTATTGAACAGGATTCTTTTTTTTCCCCCAGTTAATCAGCTAAAAGGTTGATTTTATTTAAGTTTTATATGTCTGCATAAGAGTCAAACATTTTACACAGAGGGTGGGTTCGCATGTGGAATAAACTTCCTGAGGAAGTGGGTACACAGACTAGGAAAGGTTTGGAGGGATTAGGGCCAGGAGCAGGCAGGTGGGACTAGTCTGGATTGGGATTATGTTCAGCATGGATTGTTTGGACCAAAGGGTCTGTTCCTGTGCTGTATGGCATATGACTCTATGGGAAGAGCAGGGGATGTACTGCTGAGGGTGTATAAGGCTCTGGTCAGACTCTGTTTGAAATGTTGCGAGGCGTTTTGGTGCCCCTCTCCAAGGGAGGATGTGTTGGCCTTGGAGGTGGTTCAGACGATGTTCACAAGATTGATCCTGGGGTTGTCATACGAGGCCTCTGGGCCTGTACTTGATGCACTTGTGAATGAGGTTGGGGGGGGTTGGACTCAAACTTAAAGAATACTGCAAGGCCTGAATAGACAGGACTTAGAGAAATTGTCATTACCAGTAGGAAATACTGGATGCCCAGCGCACAGCCTCAGAGTGACCTTTAGAACTGAGATGAGCAGGAACTCGGTGCGGTGAATTTGTGGATGTCATTGCTACTTAGGCCAGTGGCGGGCAAGTCATTGAGATAGACATAGACAGCATCTTGATGCGTAAGGGGATCAAAGGTTACAGGGAGAAGGCAGGAGAAGGGGGATCGAGAAACATATTGGCCATTATTGAATGATGGAGCTAACTCGATGGACTGATTGGCTTGTGCTGCTCCTGTATCTAATGTCTTATGGTTTTCACGGGAGGTGGTTCTATTCAAGATGTCTGTAGTCAGCACTCTGTTCATAAGGCACTGCCTTTGTGTTCACCTCACAAGGAACATCAGAAAGTTATCTTTCTTGTAGAAGGTGAAGCAGGAAGCAAAGAAAGACATCTCTGGATGGAGTTATTCCTCAGGCATCACCATGTGATCTCTCTTTCCCTCCCCACATACCGAGGGAGTGCTGCTCTGCATCATTCCTGAAGAAAGGTTACACCTGAGATGTTGACTTCCCCACCTCCCAGTGCTGCCTGGCTTGCTGTGTTCTTCCAGCTCCCTGCCTGTCTACCGTGGATTCCAGCAGCTGCAGGGGGGGGTTTATTTTGTCTCTGCTGAAGTGCAGGCTGTCAAATGAGCTAAGCAAAAAAAAAACCAGGAAAAGTACAGCACAGGAACAGGATCTTTGTCCCATCAAGACTGCACTGACATGTGATGCCTTCCAAAATGAAAAACCGTGGTTTGTATTCCCCTGTTCCCCGCCTATTCACGGATCTGTCATAAACATTGCTGTTGTATCTGTCTCTACCACCTCCTCTGGCAGTGCATTCCAGACACTTGCCAACCTCTGTGTAAAATAAACTTTCCTCTCACATCTCCTTTAAACTTACCGCCTTTTACCATAAACCTACGTCCCCTAGTTATTGACATTTTTATCCTGGGGAAAAACACACTGACTATCCATTCTATCCATACCTGTCATAATTTTATAAACTTCTGTTAGGTTGTCCCTCATCCTTCAATGTTCAAATGAAAACAAACCAAGTTTGTCCAATCTCTCCTCGTTGTCAATACCCTCCAGACCAGGCAACATCCTGGTGAACCGTTGCGTATCTTCTCCAAAGCCTCCACACCCTTCTGGGACCAGAACAGTACACAGTATTCCAAATATTCCTCACTAAAGTTCGACACAGCTGCAATATGACTTGTCAGTTTACACTCTTTGCCCCATCTGATGAAGAAAAGTATGTCATCTGCCTCCTTGACCATCTTATCCACTTGTGTTGCCACTTTCAGGGAACTGTGGACCTGTATGTTTAGATCCCTCTGTATGTTGAGGCTACACTGTTCTGCCATTTTCAGTACGCGTCCCTCCCGTATTAGATCTTCCAAAATGCATCACTTCGCATTTGTTTGGGTTAAACTCCATCTACCTTTTGTCCGCCCAAGTCTTCAGTCAATCAGCCTGCCATATCCTCTGGCAATCCTCCTCGCTATCCACAGCTCCCCCCATCTTTGTGTTGTCTGTGTACTTACTAATCAGGCTACCACCATTCTCCTTCAAATTGTTGATATATATTACAAAGAGCCGAGGGTCCCAGCACTGATCCCTGTGGGACACCACAGGCTGCAGATCTCCCGTCAGAGATGTCAAACTAAGATGTGTTCTGGTTGAACGTCTTCCTTAATTGGATGATTTTTGACTGTAATCACATCGCTAATTTAACATTTCTGGCAGAGAGCCTTGGTGAAGCTGTGTTTGAAGTACTCGTACGCTGTTTGATCTCCTTCTTTGCAAAAAAAAACGAATATAATTGAGTTAGAAGCGGAGAAGATCCATTCGACTCAGTCTTGCAACAGAGGGTTCAAGTTATGAAGAAGATTTAAACAGATTGGGCACTTTCCCATTGGAGTTTAGAAGGATGAGAGGTGGTCTTAGTGAAACGTATAAAGTCCTGATGGGATTTGATCGGATGGAGAACAGGAAGGTATTAATCTTTGAATGGATGTCCTCCTATGATGACAGAGAATACAAGGTAGATTAGATTAGATTACTTACAGTGTGGAAACAGGCCCTTCGGCCCAACAAGTCCACACCGACCCGCCGAAGCGCAACCCACCCATACCCCTACATCTACCCCTTACCTAACACTACGGGCAATTTAGCATGGCCAATTCACCTGACCTGCACATCTTTTGGACTGTGGGAAGAAACTGGAGCACCCGGAAGAAACCCACGCAGACACGGGGAGAACGTGCAAACTCCACACAGTCAGTCGCCTGAGGCGGGAATTGAACCCAGGTCTCTGGCGCTGTGAGGCAGCAGGTAGTGGGGTAAGAGCTGGAAAATGGGATTAGGATGGTTTGACTGGTGCCTGAATTGATGGGCTGAGTTTGTTGTGGACATCTATGACTTTGTGACTCGTGGGGAAGATTAGAGCCGGGGGTCACAGTCCAAAACCAAGGTGGAGATAAGGAAATCTTTGAGCATATACTTGGTTGCTATTCTGAGCAATTCATTTCTCCAAAGAGCAGTGCAGAGTGGGTCACTGGCCTTATTCAAGATGGAGTTCGACAGATGTTTGTATGACAAGGGAGTTACTGAGAGGGAGACTGGAAAGGGGACAGAAGTTGGATGGTAGAGTAGAATGGAAGAACAGAATGGCCCATTCCTGCTCACTAGGATTCAGTGACCCCATCGGAACATGGGAGGGAGGGGGTCTCTGATCGATACACGCATGCCCCGTTCCCCCCCCCCCCCATTCTCTTATTCCCACTGTATCTCAGCATGACAAGGTCAGTCTCATGTGTCGTCCCAGTGAGGACCCTTTGCATCTGCATGGGTGATCGCAACCATACTCTCCAGCCAACCGAGCATAGCCTTTTCTCTAAGAATTAATAAACACTCACAACAAAGTTGCAGCAGTCAGCACGACCCCAACATTGCTGCAGTTAATTACTCCCAGAGCAATGGAGAAGAATGAGTGATGAGCCAGTGAAACTCTTTACTCAGTCCTATGTCAGAGGTGACTGTGGTGAGGAAGATACTATTGTCCACCTCTTTATGTATTGTACCTTTGTAAAGAGGTTATAGAGGTGCATGGTGTTTGAGAATGACCCAATAGCACTGTGCCACAGGACTCTGAACTCTACAGACTGCTCCTTGTGCTGTACCCTACGACAAGCATCAACTGCATCTGGTGGGGCCCATCAGCTTCACGCTGTATCCCCTCTGGTGTGTCTGAGTCTTGCTGGTTTCCCAGTGCAAGATGTTGTCTCCAACCAGATATTGCAGACTGGCATGTTCAAAAACTCCAGGATGACATGCTCAGGGAGAACGGTGCAGTGGAGAAAGTTCACTGTCGAAAGCTTTTCAGCTGCAGCAGACCGAGAGGCAGGAAACTGCACAAAACCCTTGATCGTTCTGTGCCTCACAAGGACACATGTTGGAAATGAAGAGAATTGAAAATGCACTGAGTCAACTCCAAGTGAAACATAATGTATAGTAAGCTTTACATCGATTGCCCTTCCTGGAATTCCCCATTTAAAATGTTTTTACCAACTGGCTGCATACAAGACAACGAACATTTCGGACACTTTGAACCTCTTACAACAATATTGAGTGAAACATGCTGCCTGGGACAAATTGAACATTTTTCCACATCAACTGTTGTTCAGGAGCAATGCCCTTGCTTCACAAAGTGTGAAGTGAATGACATATTCGAGCCATCGGAGCCCTTTCATCTGGGCTGAGCCTTCAGTATGGCACTGAGGGAGTGCTGCACTGTCGGAGGGTCAGTACTGAGGGAGTGCTGCACTGTCGGAGGGTCAGTACTGAGGGAGTGCTGCACTGTCAGAAGGTCAGTGCTGAGGGAGTGCTGCACTGTCGGAGGGTCAGTACTGAGGGAGTGCCGCACTGTCGGAGGTTCAGTGCTGAGGGAGTGCCGCACTGTCAGAGGGTCAGTGCTGAGGGAATGCTGCACTGTCAGAGGGTCAGTACTGAGGGAGTGCTGCACTGTCAGAGGGTCAGTACTGAGGGAGTGCTGCACTGTCGGAGGGTCAGTACTGAGGGAGTGCCGCACTGTCAGAGGGTCAGTGCTGAGGGAATTTGCACTGTCAGAGGGTCAGTACTGAGGGAGTGCTGCACTGTCGGAGGGTCAGTACTGAGGGAGTGCTGCACTGTCGGAGGGTCAGTGCTGAGGGAGTGCTGCACTGTCAGAGGGTCAGGACTGAGGGAGTGCTGCACTGTCAGAGGGTCAGTACTAAGGGAGTGCTGCACTGTCGGAGGGTCAGTACTGAGGGGGTGCCGCATTGTCGGAGGGTCAGTACTGAGGGAGTGCCGCACTGTCGAAGGGTCAGTACTGAGGGAGTGCCGCACTGTTGGAGGGTCATTACTGAAGGAGTGCCGCACTGTTGGAGGGTCATTACTGAGGGAGTGCTGCACTGTCAGAGGGTCAGTACTGAGGGAGTGCCGCACTGTCGGACGGTCAGTACTGAGGGAGTGCTGCACTGTCAGAGG
This sequence comes from Chiloscyllium punctatum, assembly GCF_047496795.1. Lineage (NCBI taxonomy): Eukaryota > Metazoa > Chordata > Chondrichthyes > Orectolobiformes > Hemiscylliidae > Chiloscyllium > Chiloscyllium punctatum. Next base: position 57,484,909 of record NC_092775.1, read on the forward strand.
GTCAGTACTGAGGGAGTGCCGCACTGTCGGAGGGTCAGTGCTGAGGGAGTGCCGCACTGTTGGAAGGTCGGTGCTGAGGGAGTGCGGCACTGTCGGAGGGTCAGTACTGAGGGAGTGCTGCACTGTCGGAGGGTCAGTGCTGAGGGAGTGCCGCACTGTCGGAAGGTCGGTGCTGAGGGAGTGCCGCACTGTCGGAGGGTCAGTACTGAGGGAGTGACGCACTGTCGGAGGGTCAGTGCTGAGGGAGTGCCGCACTGTCAGAGGGTCAGTGCTAAGGGAGTGCCGCACTGTCGGAGGGTCAGTGCTGAGGGTGTGCTGCACTGTCAGAGGGTCAGTACTGAGGGAGTGCCGCACTGTCGGAAGGTCGGTGCTGAGGGAGTGCCGCACTGTCGGAGGGTCAGTACTGAGGGAGTGACGCACTGTCGGAGGGTCAGTGCTGAGGGAGTGCCGCCCTGTCGGAGGGTCAGTGCTGAGGGAGTGCTGCACTGTCAGAGGGTCAGTGCTAAGGGAGTGCCGCACTGTCGGAGGGTCAGTGCTGAGGGTGTGCTGCACTATAGGAGGGTCAGTACTGAGGGAGTGCTGCACTGTCGGAGGGTCAGTACTGAGGGAGTGCTGTACCGTCGGAGGGTCAGTGCTGAGGGAGTGCCGCACTGTCGGAGTGTCTGTACTGAGGGAGTGCCGCACTGTCAGAGGGTCAGTACTGAGGGAGTGCCACACTGTCAGAGGGTCAGTACTGAGGGAGTGCCGCACTGTTGGAGGGTCATTACTGAGGGATTGCTGCACTGTCAGAGGGTCAGTACTGAGGGAGTGCCGCACTGTCGGACGGTCAGTACTGAGGGAGTGCTGCACTGTCAGAGGGTCAGTACTGAGGGAGTGCCGCACTGTCGGAGGGTCAGTGCTGAGGGAGTGCCGCACTGTCGGAAGGTTGGTGCTGAGGGAGTGCCGCACTGTCGGAGGGTCAGTGCTGAGGGTGTGCTGCACTATCGGAGGGTCAGTACTGAGGGAGTGCTGCACTGTCGGAGGGTCAGTACTGAGGGAGTGCCGTACCGTCGGAGGGTCAGTGCTGAGGGAGTGCCGCACAGTCGGAGTGTCTGTACTGAGGGAGTGCCGCACTCTCAGAGGGTCAGTACTGCGGGAGTGCTGCACTGTCAGAGGGTCAGTACTGAGGGAATGCCGCACTGTCAGAGGATCAGTACTGAGGGGGTGCCGCACTGTCGGAGGGTCAGTGCTGAGGGAGTGCTGCACTGTCGGAGGGTCAGTACTGAGGGAGTGCTGCACTGTCAGAGGGTCAGTACTGAGGGAGTGCCGCACTGTCAGAGGGTCAGTACTGAGGGAGTGCCGCACTGTCGCAGGGTCAGTACTGAGGGAGTGCCGCACTGTCAGAGGGTCAGTACTGAGGGAGTGCCGCACTGTCGGAGGGTCAGTACTGAGGGAGTGCCGCACTGTCGGAGGGTCAGTACTGAGGGAGTGCCGCACTGTCGGAGGGTCAGTGCTGAGGGAGTGCCGCACTGTCGGAGGGTCAGTACTGAGGGAGTGCCGCACTGTCGGAGGGTCAGTGCTGAGGGAGTGCCGCACTGTCGGAGGGTCAGTACTGAGGGAGTGCCGCACTGTCGGAGGGTCAGTGCTGAGGGAGTGCCGCACTGTCGGAGGGTCAGTACTGAGGGAGCGCCGCACTGTCGGAGGGTCAGTGCTGAGGGAGTGCCGCACTGTCAGAGGGTCAGTACTGAGGGAGTGCTGCACTGTCAGAGGGTCAGTACTGAGGGAGCGCCGCACTGTCGGAGGGTCAGTACTGAGGGAGCGCCGCACTGTCGGAGGGTCAGTACTGAGGGAGCGCCGCACTGTCGGAGGGTCAGTGCTGAGGGGGCGCCGCACTGTCGGAGGGTCAGTGCTGAGGGAGCGCCGCACTGTCGGAGGGTCAGTACTGAGGGAGCGCCGCACTGTCGGAGGGTCAGTGCTGAGGGAGTGCCGCACTGTCAGAGGGTCAGTACTGAGGGAGTGCCGCACTGTCAGAGGGTCAGTACTGAGGGAGCGCCGCACTGTCGGAGGGTCAGTACTGAGGGAGCGCCGCACTGTCGGAGGGTCAGTACTGAGGGAGCGCCGCACTGTCGGAGGGTCAGTACTGAGGGAGCGCCGCACTGTCGGAGGGTCAGTACTGAGGGAGTGCCGCACTGTCAGAGGGTCAGTGCTGAGGGAGTGCCGCACTGTCGGAGGGTCAGTGCTGAGGGAGTGCCGCACTGTCAGAGGGTCAGTGCTGAGGGAGTGCCGCACTGTCAGAGGGTCAGTACTGAGGGAGCGCCGCACTGTCGGAGGGTCAGTACTGAGGGAGTGCCGCACTGTCAGAGGGTCAGTGCTGAGGGAGTGCCGCACTGTCGGAGGGTCAGTGCTGAGGGAGTGCCGCACTGTCGGAGGGTCAGTGCTGAGGGAGTGCCGCACTGTCGGAGGGTCAGTACTGAGGGAGTGCTGCACTGTCGGAGGGTCAGTGCTGAGGGAGTGCTGCACTGTCGGAGGGTCAGTACTGAGGGAGTGCCGCACTGTCAGAGGGTCAGTACTGAGGGAGTGCCGCACTGTCAGAGGGTCAGTGCTGAGGGAGTGCCGCACTGTCGGAGGGTCAGTGCTGAGGGAGTGCCGCACTGTCGGAGGGTCAGTACTGAGGGAGTGCCGCACTGTCGGAGGGTCAGTACTGAGGGAGTGCCGCACTGTCAGAGGGTCAGTACTGAGGGAGTGCCGCACTGTCAGAGGGTCAGTACTGAGGGAGTGCCGCACTGTCGGAGGGTCAGTGCTGAGGGAGTGCCGCACTGCGAGTGGTGCCATTCTCCAGCTGAGTTGTAAAATCCAGGTCGTCCCCCTAATCATGCAGAGGTCGCGGATCATATCCAAGTATTTCGATGGACACCAAAGACGTTTTCCTTCTTACGTATTTCACATTCACCCCTTAACCAACATCCTTAAAGAAACATATTGCCTGATGATCACCCCATCTCTGCTTGTGGGATCTTGCTGTGCAGAAATCACATGATGTGGTTCCCACATGACAGGAGTGACGAGGTGTTTAAAAGAACATTAGTGACTGTGAAGGCCCTGGCCCTGTGAAAAGCAGATCAATGCAAGTCTTGCTCTTGTCTGTGGCTTTTCCACCCCCCTCCCCACACCTCCCCCCCACCACCCCCCAACCCCAACCCATTCCCTTGCTGCCGCTTGCTGTTCCTGCCCCTCTGTATTTCCTTGTCGTTCCATTGGATGTGCTGTGACTGCAGCACAAATCCCACAGTGTCTGACGGCATCAGTGACAGAGATCCGGTAAAAATGTGTGAACACAGCATCCAACAGCAGGGATTGGGATCAGATTGGAAACTGAACCTTGTGGCATCGTGACAGTGTGTTACACAGGGAGACCACGGGGCACCCGCTTCCATCTCGAACTGCAACTGTCCTCACCAATATTTCTCACCAACACCTCTCTGTAACCATCCAAACTGGGTAAAGCCTCAAAGATCATTTCCATCTTTGTCTGTAAAGTGCTTGGATATTTCAGCACTCACTCCAGTCACCCTGTGGTTCGTTGCTGACATCTGACCTGACCTTGCAATTGTACCTGCCGCCCCTCTGGGAGAGCAGACCCTGTCAGGAAGGGTTTGTTCCCATCTGGTACTGTGGAGAGGAGTTCACTATCTGTGTGAGAGGTATCACCTCACTGACACTCCATAAGGTACAGCTCAGTCGGGTTCCTTCAGGAGCCATCTACCCTCTGGGTCGGTTTCACACCAAGACCTGGTGTGTCTCAGTCTGTTTTGGTGGCAGAGGGACTGGAACGTACTCCCTTGCTGTGCATAACATGGCAATGGGTCTCCAGGTGACAGGTTCTTAAAACAAAAGTGTTCGGTTTTATCAGGCACCTTCTGCCCCCTCTAATCGTGTGTCTGGAGGCAAGGAGAAGTACTTAACCCATAACCTTCCTGTCCCATCACTAACTGAGGCCCTTAAGAGGCCAATTAGTAACTGGATAAGAGCCTCATCCAGTCACTGTCAGTGTTAACTCAGTTGCGGTGGACCCCACACAATACGACCTGCATGACAAGCTAACCATAGCATCTCTCCAGTATGGAAGCAGGCCATTCAGCCTATCAAGTCCGCACTGACCCTCCAAAAAGCATCCCACCCAGAGAGACCACCCTAGCCTACCCTGTAACCCTGCATGTCTCACATGCTAATCCATTTAAGCCTGCACATCCCTGGACACTACGGGCAATTTAGCATGGCTAATCCACCTAACCCGCACGTCTTTGGACTGTGAGTGGAAACCAGAGATCCCAGGGGAAACCCACACAGACACGGGGAGAATGTGCAAACTCCACACAGTTACCCAAAGCTAGAATTTAACCCAGGTCCCTGGTGCAGTGAGGCAGCAGTGCTAACCACTGAGCTACCATGCTGCCCCAGTGCAAGCTTGTTATTATCTCCCACTTAGTACCTGATTGAGGGACCCACCTTTGGGAGGTTTGAGAGCCAGCCCTTGGTGCTGACCAAGTCACCTACAAACACCTTCACAACCACATTTATCAGCCCCCCCTCACACCGCAAAACCCACCCAACCATCACCGTCTGGTTCCCCAGTCCTGCACCTCTGGGCTGTGCAGTTCCTGCAGTAGCCATTACCTCTGCTTTGGCCATGCTGAGCAAACCAGCTACTGGACTCTGATTGGCTGGCGGCCCTTTGCAGTTCGCACCCCTGGCCCCTGGGGTCCTGATCCCAGGCAACTTCACAACTGCCTGACTTGCTCAAGGTTCAGGGGACTCTCCCTAGAGAAGCTAGCACAGGCCACTTGCTGGAATCTCAATGCAAAAAACAACACCCTCAATGCCTTCACAAGATTTCACCCAGGAAGTACTGATAATGTTGTAATGTGTCTAATTCTCAGTGCCACACTTTGTGAAGAATACTGTAGTTTAACTGAGGATACAGAGGACATATGTTCAAAAGGTTCCAGAAGTGAGGAACTGGGAGAGTTGAAGTTGATCTCTTTGTGAAGAGGAGATTGAATGGATCTACTCACACTTCCCGTTTTAGGGACAAAGGGACAGGAGAATGCCATGCAGCCCAACGAATGCAATCAGGATTGCTCAAGCACTTCAATGCCTTTTATTCACCCCATTCCCCATAACCATGTAATCCATGAAATCTATCAATATCTATCTCAAGCATAATCAAAGACTGAGCCACTACGGCTCTCTGAGGTGGACAATTCCAAGTGTTCATCGCCTTCTGAGTTAAGAAAAACCCTCAGCGCAGACCGAAGCTACAGCAACCTTATTCTTAAATTGCGATTGCTGGTCCAACCCTCCACAACAAGATGAACCATCTTATTTACCGTGTTTATCCCTTTAAGTGTTTCGTAAGTTTCAATTACATCACCTCTCATCCATTGAGACCTTCTTAAACACAGGTCCACTTTGCCCAATCTCTCTTCACTGGGCAGTCCTGCCATCGCAAGAACAACTCTGGTGAACCTTTGACGCGCGCCCTCTATGGCAGTTACACCCTTCCAGAGATAAGGAGACCAAAACTGGACACAGTACTCCAGGTGTGGCCTAACCAAGCTCAGATGCAGTTGAAGCAAAATTTCACTACTCTGTATTCAAATCCTCGTACAACACAGGCTAACATTCCAGTTGCCTTCCTCATCGCTGGCTACACCTGCATGTTCACCTTCAGTGACTCATTGACAAGGGCACGATTGACAAGATCCCTTTGAACATCTACACTTTCCAGCCACTTACCATCTAAGAAATACTCTGCACCCACTTGTTCTCCTCCCCAAGTGACGAGCCTCACCTTACGAAACATGATAGTCCATCTGCCGTGTACTAGCCCATTCACTGGACATGTCCAAATTTACCTGAAGCCACTTGACATCTTTCTCAGGCACAACAAGAGGAAGGGAGGAGGAGTCTCAGCAGGTTTGGCAGCATCTGAGACAGAGAGACAGAGTTAATGTTCTGAGTCCAGTGACTCTTTGTCACAATCCCATTTAGGCTTTGTATCATCTGCAGATTTGGAAACGTTACATTTGGTCCCCTAACCCCAGTCATTGGCATGCATTATGGACAGCGCAGTATGAAACTGGGGCAGTGAGTATGAGGATAGGCAGGTTATGCTGCAGCTTTGTCGAACTTTAGTCAGGCCACACTTGGTTCAGGTTACCAGAAGGATGTGGATGCATTGGAAAGGACCCAGGAAAGGTTGTCCAGGATATTGCCTGGTATGGAGGACTTCAGCTATGAAGAAATGTTGCATAGACTGGATTTGTTTCCACCAGAACACAGGAGGTTGAGGGACAACCTGACAGAAGTTGTTAAGATTGTGATCGGCATGGACAGAGTGGAAAGTATGAGGGTTTTTTCCCCCAGGGGGGAGGGGTCAAACACTTGGGGACACAGGTTCAAGGTGCAAGGGGTGGGGATATTTAAAAGAGATGCATGAGACATATCTTTCACCCAAAGGGTGGCGGGTGCCTGGAACAAGCTGACAGAGGAGGTGGTGGAAGCAGACACAATCACAGCATTCAAGAAGCACCTGGAAAAATCCATGAATAGGAAGGGAATAGAGGAATATGGATCCTGGAAGTGAAGACAGTTTTAATATGGAAGAGCAAAATGTGTCGGCGCAGGTTTGGAGGGCCGAAGGGCCTGTTCCTGTGCTGTATTGTTCGTTGTTCTTTGAAGTGCCCATTACAGTGCTCACACATCACGGCCTGCCAGTGTCAGTTTGACATTCTTCCTCCACTCTGATTCCTCAGGAAAGAGACAATGGGACAAGTGCAGGAAATTGGGGTCAGGGCACTTTTAGCTGTAGTTATGTTGGTGTAGACTCAAAGGGACAAAGGGCCTTTTCTGCACTGTATGAACCTGTGGATTCATTCTGTATATTTACATTACACTTACTTAGATTGTTCGAGATGTAGTATCCTTAAAAGGGAAATCAGGAGGGCAAAAAGGGGACATGAGATAGATTTGGCAAATAGGGTTAGGGAGAATCCTAGAGGTTTTTACAAATACATTAAGGACAAAAAGGTAGCTAGGGAGAGAACAGGGTACCTCAAAGGTCAGCAAGGAAGCCTATGTTTGGGGCCGCAGGAGATGGGGGAGATACTATACGAATATTTTGCATCAGTGTTTACTGTGGGGAAGGACATGGAAGATATAGACTGTAGGGAAATAGATGGTGACATCTTGAAAAATATCCATAATACAGAGGAGGAAGTGCTGGATCGCTTGAAATGCATAAAGCGGATAAATCCCCAGGACCTGATCAGGTGTACCCTAGAACTCTGTGGGAAGCTAGAGAAGTGATTGCTGGGCCTCTTGCTGAGATATTTGTATCATCGATAGTCACAGGTGAGGTGCCAGGAGACAGGAGGCTGACTAATGTGGTGCCGCTGTTTAAGAAGGGTGGTAAAGACAAGCCAGGGAACTATAGACCAGTGAGCCTGATGTCACTGGTGGGCAAGTTGTTGGAGGGAATCCTGAGGGACAGGATGTACATGTATTTGGAAAGGCAAGGACTGATTCGGGATAGTCAACATGGCTTTGTGCGTGGGAAATCATGTCTCACAAACTTGATTGAGTTTTTTGAAGAAGTAACAAAGAGGATTGATGAGGGCAGAGCAGTAGATGTGATCTATATGGACTTCAGTAAGATGTTCGACAAGGTTCCCCATGGGAGACTGATTAGCACGGTTAGATCTCATGGAATACAGGGAGAACTAGCCATTTGGATACAGAACTGGCTCAAAGGTAGAAGACAGAGGGTGGTGGTGGAGGGTTGTTTTTCAGGCTGGAGGCCTGTGTCCAGTGGAGTGCCACAAGGATCGGTGCTGAGTCCGCTACTTTTCATCGTTTATATAAATGATTTGGATGTGAGCATAAGAGGTACAGTTAGTAAGTTTGCAGATGACACCAAAATTGGAGGTGCAGTGGACAGCGAAGAGGGTTACCTCAGATTACAATAGATTCTTGATCAGATGGGCCAATGGGCTAAGAAGTGGCAGATGGAGTTTAATTTAGATAAATGTGAGGTGCTGCATTTGGGGAAAGCAAATCTTAGCAGGACTTATACACTTAATGGTAAGGTCCTAGGGAGTGTTGCTGAACAAAGAGACCTTTCATAGCTCCTTGAAAGTGGAGTCGCAGGTAGATAGGATAGTGAAGAAGGCGTTTGGTATGCTTTCCTTTATTGGTCAAAGTATTGAGTACAGGAGTTGGGAGGTCATGTTGTGGCTGTACAGGACATTGGTTAGGCCACTGTTGGAATATTGCGTGTAATTCTGGTCTCCTTGCTATCGGAAAGATGTTGTGAAACTTGAAAGGGTTCAGAAGGGATTTACAAGGACGTGGCCAGGGTTGGAGGATTTGAGCTAAAGGGAGAGGGTGAACAGTCTGGGGCTGTTTTCCCTGGAGCATTGGAGGCTGAGGGGTGACCTTAGAGAGATTTATAAAATAATGAGGGGCATGGATAGGGTAAATAGACAAGGTCTTTTCCCTGTAATGGGGGAGTCCAGACTAGAGGGCATAGGGTTAGGGTGAGATATAAAAGAGACCTAAGGGGCAACTTTTTCACACAGAGGGTGGTACGTGTATGGAATGAGCTGCCAGAGGAAGTGGTGGAGGCTGGTACAATTGCAACATTTAAAAGGCATTTGGATGGGGATATGAATAGGAAGGGTTTGGAGGGATATGGGCCAAGTGCAGGCAAATGGGACTAGATTAGTTTAGGATATCTGGTTGGCATGGATGGGTTTCTGTGCTGTACATCTCTGTGACTTAAAGTGAGAGTGAGTTGATATTGTTGAGCCTCCTTTGGTGCCCATGGAGCATTGCTCCAGAAGACCCCATATTAGGGTGCCTACTCATTGCCTGTGGGGAGGAGTTGCTTTTGATGAGGTCAGTTGTATTTTCCATTCAGCCTTGTCTTGTTTTCATAATGTTGGGTTTTTGTAGTATTTTGGGAAGCCACCTTGTTACGCTGGGCCAGTCTTAATCGGATTCCTAGTGTGGACGTCAAAGATAAGGCATGCTTATTATGGGGAAAATAAACAAAGACCGAAAGTAATCAGGATACACCCCAGCCACCTTCCACAGCCTCGATAATCGACAGAACATGAGAGATTCTGCCAGGATTGAGATGTTCAGAAGGCAGAACTTACTTAGAAACAAGAGACAGTGGTTGAATGATGCCCCCACCCTCACATCTTCTCACAACTTCTGTTCAAAAAGAAAACTGCCCACTCCCATCATACCATGGTGCTGGCAATATAATGTTTCAGCCTGTTGGTAACAAGCTGAATTGGCTGTTATCTTTTTTAATAACTAGGAGTAGGTGAGGATTGGAGATCAGAGTCAAGAATGTGGTCCTGGAAAAGCACAGCATCCGAGGAGCAGAAAACCAACATTTCGGGCATCAGCCCTTCATTAGGAATGTGATCATATGAAGCGCTTATGCCCAAACCATCAACTCTCCTGCTCCTCGGGTGTTGGTTGACCCGCTGTGCTTTTCCAGCGCCACTTCTTTTTCGACTCTGTTCTCTTTATCAGTGTGTTTTAGGATGCAGATCTGGGGGTGGCCAGAGATCAGCCAAGATCCAATTGAATGTTGGAGCAGGCTCAAGGGGCTGAATAGCCTTATTCAGTTACCCACAGGAGAATAAGGACAATCTGAGAGAGGGCACTAATTCATGCTTTGGAATGGAAATTTGGGATCCTTCCCAGATCTTTTTCCCAAGTGTGGGCCACCCCAAAATCTTCTACGTACATGTTGGGAAGCCTTCGATTACAGGACTATATTGGTTTCACTGGTCCCAGACTAGCAACATTGAAGCTGGTCTCTGTCTTTCTGGGACAACAGAATCTTCAAGCTTGAGTCCAGGACTGCGAGCCCAGGATGGCCAGGGGCCTATGGACTGTGGTGTTGAACTGTTTACTGTGTTTCTTTACTTTTCTACTTTTTAGCCAGAAGGACTGTAATGTTTAACTTCTTAAACTTAGTTTTCCTTATTTTTCTGCTTTGTAACTAATATTCGGTGCCTGGGTACATTTGTACCTAAGATGGTACCATAAGTAGCAACTTGTAAACTTTTCACTGTACTCATGTGACGTTTAGGAAGTACCTCATTGCCATCTATTCTCGTAGTAAATCTGAAGACTTTGTATAAAAAATGAACAGTGTTACTCCAGCCTATTGAACACCATAAAGACAGCAGCAGATAAGGAGAACTTGCACGTTGGCATTTGCTTTGGCCACACCCTTGGCTTGTGTGAGGAACGGGCAAGGAGATGGGGGCAAGCAGGAGAGCAATTGCTCCTGCTTCGAGTGCTTGCTTTAGAACACACAGCACTCTCTAGTTACTCCCCCAACCATCCCCACCACCCCTTCAAACCTGTCCACCAAATCCATCCCCTGTTTCCTCAAACCCATTCCCAATAATCTGGTGACCCCCTACTGGGGCTCCCCTATTGGCCAATATTGTAAATGGTTCTCTACACAGCCCCCAGTGTTGTCCCACTCCCCAGTGAATCTGCCATCATTAACCCTCTCCTTAATTGAATAACTCTTGACCCCTCCACCCTATATAACTGTGACAAAGGTCAAACTTTCCCTGTCATCCTTATTGGCCAGGCTGTAGCTGTTGACACACAGTTGACCACACCACCTTCTTTAAAGAGTTTTGACTTATTATTGTCACATGTACTGAGATACATGGAAAAGTACTGTTTTGTGTGCTAACCAGACAAATCATACCTTACATTAGTACATCAGGGTAATAGAACAGAATGCGGAATATAGTGTTACCGCTGCAGGGAACGTGCAGAGAAAGATCCAACTCTAATATATGAGAGATCCATTCATACGTCTGATAACAGCGGGGCAGAAGCTGTTCTGAAATCCGTTGGTATGTGTTTTGAAACTTTCAGTCCAATGGAAGAGGGTGGGAGAGAATCTAACTGGGCTGGAGGTTGGGGTTGGGGTGTTCTTGATTATGTTGGTTGCTTTGCTGAGGCAGTGGGAGATGTAGACAGAGCTGATGGATGGAAGGCTGGTTTGTGTGATGGACTGGGCTGTGTTCACAACTCTCTATAATTTCTTGTGGTCTTGGGCAGACCAGTCGCTGTATCGTTACTAGATTGTCTTTGCACTCCTGTACCGTTACCTCCAATGCCGTCCAAAGATATGTCCTGTACCTCCTGTTTCTCATCTGTACATGGCCCTCAGTGATATACAAGGAGAAAGTGAGGACTGCAGATGCTAGAAATTAGCATTGAAAAATGTGGTGCTGGAAAAACACAGCAGGTCAGGCAGCATCCGAGGAGCAGGAGAATCGACGTTTCGGGTATAAGCCCTTCTTCAGGAATGAGGCTGGTGTGCCAAGCGGGCTGAGATAAAAGGTGGGGGGAAGGGAATTTAGGGGAGAGGCGCTGGGAATACGATAGGTAGAAGGAGGTGAGGGTGAGGGTGATAGGCCGGAGAGGGGGTGGGGGCGGAGAGGTCAGGAAGAAGATTTCAGGTCAAGAAGGCGATGCTGAATCCGGGGGTTGGGACTGAGTTATCCCTCCAGACCTTCCCCTCTCTGAAGATGAGCGATCAGTCCTCACCTTCATTCCCCTGCGCTCTCGGATTAACGAGTTCAACACGCGGCCAGACATCGAACAATTCTTCCGCCGCCTTCGCCTCTGTGCCTACTTCTTCAACCAGGATGCCCACCCACCCTCTGAGGACCCCTTCTCCCGCCTCCAACATACCCCACCCACCTGGACACCCCGTGCTGGCCTCTCACCCACCCTCGATCTCTTCACAGCCAACTGTCGCCGCGACATTAACCACCTCAACCTCTCCACCCCTCTCACCCACTCCAACCTCTCACCCTCGGAATGTGCAGCCCTCCACTCCCTCCGTTCCAACCCCAACCTCACTATCAAACCGGCAGACAAGGGAGGCGCGGTAGTAGTTTGGCGCACTGACCTTTACACCGCTGAGGCTAAACACCAGCTTGCGGACACCTCCTCCTACTCCCCCTTGACCATGACCCCACCTTCCACCACCAAACCATCATCTCCAAGACCATCCATAACCTCATCACCTCAGGGGATCTCCCATCCACCGCCTCCAACCTCATAGTCCCACAACCCCGCACCGCCCGTTTCTACCTCCTGCCCAAAATCCACAAACCTGACTGTCCCGGCCGACCCATTGTCTCAGCCTGCTCCTGTCCCACCGAACTCATCTCTGCATACCTCGACACGGTCCTGTCCCCCTTAGTCCAAGAACTCCCCACCTACGTTCGGGACACCACCCAAGCCCTCCACCTCCTCCATGATTTTCGCTTTCCCGGTCCCCAACGCCTTATTCTTCACCATGGACATCCAGTCCCTGTACACCTCCATCCCCCATCACGAGGGACTCAAAGCCCTCCGCTTCTTCCTTTCCCGCCGACCCAACCAGTCCCCTTCCACTGACACCCTCCTTCGAATGACTGAACTGGTCCTCACTCTGAACAACTTCTCTTTCCAATCCTCCCACTTCCTCCAAACCAAAGGAGTAGCCATGGGCACCCACATGGGCCCCAGCTATGCCTGCCTCTTCGTAGGATATGTGGAACAGTCCATCTTCTGCAGCTACACTGCATGGTCAAGGGGGGAGTAGGAGGAGGTGTCTGCGAGCTGGCGTTTAGCCTCAGCGGTGTAAAGGTCGGTGCGCCAAACTACTACCGCGCCTCCCTTGTCTGCCGGTTTGATAGTGAGGTTGGGGTTGGAACGGAGGGAGTGGAGGGCTGCACATTCCGAGGGTGAGAGGTTGTAGCTTTTCCTCCACTGCATCGATGACTGTGTCGGCGCTGCCTCGTGCTCCCACGAGGAGGTTGAACAGTTCATCCACTTTACCAACACCTTCTACCCCGACCTCAAATTCACGTGGACCCTCTCAGACTCCTCCCTCCCCTTCCTAGATCTTTCCATTCCTATCTCAGGCAACCGAATCAACACGGACATTTAATATAAACCGACCGACTCCCACAGCGACCTAGATTACACCTCCTCCCACCCTGCCCCCTGTAAAAACACCATCCCATATTCCCAATTCCTTCGTCTCCGCCGCATCTGCTCCCAGGAGGACCAATTCCAATACCGTACAACCCAGATGGCCTCCTTCTTCAAGGACCACAATTTCCCCCCAGACGTGATCGACGATGCCCTCCACCGCATCTCTTCCACTTCCCGCTCCTCCGCCCTTGAGCCCCGCCCCTCCAATCGCCACCAGGACAGAACCCCACTGGTCCTCACCTACCACCCCACCAACCTCCAGATACATCGTATCATCCTTCGTCATTTCCGCCACCTCCAAACAGACCCCACCACCAGGGATATATTTCCCTCCCCTCCCCTATCAGTGTTCCGAAAAGACCACTCTCTCCGCGACTCCCTCGTCAGGTCCACACCCCCCACCAACCCAACCTCCACTTACGGCACCTTCCCCTGCAACCGCAAGAAATGCAAAACTTGCGCCCACACCTCCCCCCTTACTTCCCTCCAAGGCCCCAAGGGATCCTTCCATATCCACCACAAATTCACCTGCACCTCCACACACATCATTTACTGCATCCACTGCACCCGATGTGGCCTCCTCTATATTGGGGAGACAGGCCGCCTACTTGTGGAACGTTTCAGAGAACACCTCTGGGACACCCGGACCAACCAACCCAACCACCCCGTGGCTCAACACTTCAACTCCCTCTCCCACTCCTCCAAGGACATGCAGGTCCTTGGCCTCCTCCATCACCAGACCCTGACCACACGGTGCCTGGAGGAAAAGCGCCTCATCTTCCACCCAGGAACCCTCCAACCACAAGGGATGAATGCAGATTTCTCCAGCTTCCTCATTTCCCCTCCCCCCACCTTATCTCAGTCCCAACCCCCGGATTCAGCACCGCCCTCTTGACCTGCAATCTTCTTCCCGACCTCTCCGCCCCCACCCCCTCTCCGGCCTATCACCCTCACCTCCTTCCACCTATCGTACTCCCAGCGCCCCTCCCCCCCTCCCCCTACCTTTTATCTCAGCCCGCTTGGCACACCAGCCTCATTCCCGAAGAAGGGTTTACGCCCGAAACGTCAATTCTCCTGCTCCTCGGTGATATCCCTCTAGCCGCAGGATACGTTTTTGCATGTACACCGGGATACCCACGTCTACCTCACCTCCGCCTCTCTCATTTCCTTCACTGTTACGAAACCTGACATCACATCCTGTACAATCGAGTATTGTCAATACTGGAGCCACATGTTGATGCAAAAAACAAAGAAAATTTACAGCCCAGGAACAGGCCCTTCGGCCCTCTAAGCCTGAGCCAATCCAAATCCACTGTGTAAACCTGTTGCCCACTTTCTAAGCATCTGTTTCCTTCTACTCCCCACCTACTCACGCATCTGTCCTGATGCACCTTAAATTAATCTACCGTGCCTGCCTCTACTGGCAATGCCTTCCAGGCACCTACCACTCTCTGTGTCACATTCATAGAATCCCTACAGTATGGAAGCAGGCCCTTTGAGTCCACACCAAACCTCCAAACCGCATCCCTCCCAGACACATACTCTGTATTTCCCATGGCTAATCCACTTAACCTGGAGTGTGGAAAGAAACTGGAGCATCCAGTGGAAACGCACACAAACATGGGGAGAATATGCAAACGCGACGGAGACACTTGCCCAAGAGTGAAATTGAACTTGGGTCCCCGATACTGGATGCAGTTGTGCTAACCACCATGCCATTGGCAGCCCTGTTAGACAGAGGGTGGGAGAAAGGAGGAAGTGATCGGTTGAGAGGGAGCCCAGAGTGGACAGTTGGAAAAGGGATAGATAATGGTGAGACAGGGAGATAGATAAAGCTGCCAACAGAGCTAAAGGAAACAATACATTGGTGGGAATGGGTTGGCTGTGCTGAAAGCAGCCCATGTGATGACAGGGCCTAGGGTAAGGTGGTATCGGGGTGTGGAGAGGGTGAAGGACATGGAAGACGGTGTCCAGGCCCAAATTATCGAACTCGACGTTGAGTCCTGAAAGCAGCAGGGTCCTCAAGCAGAAAATGAGGTGCTGTTCTTCCAGCTTGCACTGACCTTCACTGGAACACTGCAACAAGCCTGACACAGAGATGTTGGCCAGGGAATACAGGTGTGTGTTGAAGTGACAGGCAACTGGGAGCTCAGGGTCATTTTTGTGGACAACGGTCACGCAGTCTCTGCTTTGTCTCCCCATTGTAGAGGAGACCACATTGTGAGCAGCAGATACAGTCGATGAGATTGAGTGTGGGGGGGGCAATGGAATTATCGCTAGACTATTAATCCAGGAACGCAGCTAATGTTCTGGGGACCCGGGTTCAAATCCTGCTGCTCATTAAAACATACAACTAGAATTAAGAATCTATTGATGGCCATTTCTAACTGGGGAGTAGGTGGAGATGGCAGGAAGAGGGTGTGAAAACCCCCACTTACCCACCTCTTCAAACCTGCCCGGGCCCATCCTGTGGGGGCAGGTGTGGATCCAAAATTGTCGCCTCGGGATTCCGAACTTCCGAGGGGAAGGGAGTCATCCGAGGAACCACCCAAGAGCAAGAAGGAAGCTCTCAAGGACATTGGTCTTCTGACAAACTGGCAGCACCAGCTGAGCAATTGCGGTGACACCTCTCACCCGGTGAAATTTCTTTCACAAACACATTGTTGCTGCTTTGATGGTGGCCGTGACAAAAGTGAGACTGTGATGGAGGGAAGGCAAGTTCCATTAACCTTCTGACAGAGTGGTGAATGCAGACGTTATCACTGCGCCTGAAACCTTGGGGTGGGAGGCGAAGCAGCAAAGAGGTTTCTGCAGGAGGGTGAAGCTAGAACTAGGCCGCATAGCCTCAAAGTAAGGGGGAGGAGATTGCGGACTGAGCTGAGGAGAAGCTGCTTCACCTGGAGGCTTGTGAATCTGTGGAATTAGGGATGGCATGGTGACTCAGTGGTCGGCACTGCTGCCTCACAGCACCAAGGACCTGGGTTCGATTCCAACCTTGGGCAACCGTCTGTGTGGAGTTTGCACGTTCGCCTCGTGTCTGTGTGGGTTTCCTCCGGGTGCTCCAGTTTCTTCCCACAGTCCAAAGACATGCAGCTGAGGTGAATTGGCCCGGCTAAATTGCCCATAGTCAGGGGTAAAATGTAGGGGTCTGGGTGGGTTACTCTTTGGAGGGTCAGTGTGGACTTGTTCGCCCGAAGGGCCTGTTTCCATATTGTAGGGCATTTTACAAAAAGACCCTGCCTAGTGAAGCAGTTGAGGTTTCCTCATTGAATGTTTCTAAGGGAACAATGAATAGATTTAAAGAATGAAGGGTTATGGTGAGCAGGTGTGTACACGGAGCTGAGTCCATGAAAAGATCAGCCATGATCTTATTGAACGGTGGAGCAGGCTCAAGGGCCCAGCCGGCCTACTCCTGCTCCTGTTCCTAATGTTCTTACAGCCCCTTTCAAATAGAATCCAAAAAGTGAAGGTAGTGGGTGTGAAGTGCATGGGACCTGTCATCCATTTGTCTGTACAGTAGGATTCTGACTGTTTCAGACAGGTGTAAAAGCAACAAGTCACCATATCCCGAGAGAATCCAGAGCTGACGCCATTCTGACCTACTCACAGATATTAGCTGGATGCTGAGCTCAGCCAACCTTTTCACATAACGCAGTAACATTCAAGTTTAATGTGCACTCGCGTTCTGAAAGGGTTTCTCTCTGATGAATCACTGGGGAAAAAAAAGACAACTGCTCTCAACTGGCCCAGAGGTACATTGTGAATCTGAGTGCCTCAACACCTCCCTCACACATTTACCATCTCACTCACAATTGATCTGTTGCTTTGTACTTAACAAAAACAAACACTGTTTTACAGGCTTTAACAGGAGGTATTCGATAGACTTCAGCAGCTTGCCTTGAGGGGAATAAAGCAGCTTTCAGTCCCTCTGTTTGAACAGGTGATTAAGGGCAAGAGAGAAAATAGCAAACCCACAAAGTTTCCAGCATGCTACAGGATCTGAAACAGAAAACTGACAGCACTGTAAATCCTTGGTCAGGGAACGAATCGCCTTCTTCTCCGTTGTAAATCTCTTAGGCTTTTGTTCCCATGTACAAACATAGCAACATAGAACATAGGAGCAAGAGTCAGCCATTCGACCCATTTGAACCTATCCCACCATTCAGTATGATCTTGGCTAATCATCCAATTCCATACCCTGTTTCCAATCTTTGCTCCATTTCATGTAATCCCTTGAGACCAAAGAGCTAAGTCTAACTCCTTCTTGAACACATTCAATATTCTTATCTCAACCATTTTCTGTGGCTAAGAATTTCACAGGTTCACCACTGTCTGGATGAAGACATTTCTCTTCATCTTAGTCATGAATGGCTTACCCTGTTATATTATGAAAAGTTATCTACCGTCGCCATCCCGAATGGACATCAAGCCCCAGTATCCCAGAGCCATCACAAATGTACAAGTCACTAAACATGGTTAGTTTGCTTGACTTTGATCATTATCTAAGATAAAAGAAATTCATATCGGATTTCATCAATATACCAAAGTATTTATTATAAATAAACTTATTCTTTAATAAATGATAAAATAGATTATTAATTACTGATGCCAAATTTAAACCAGTGCCCCTTAAAATCTAAACATGCATACATGCAGTCACAAATAGGGTGGGTGTATCAGGCAGGAGAAAGTGAGGACTGCAGATGCTGGAGATCAGAGCTGAAAATGTGTTGCTGGAAAAGCGCAGCAGGTCAGGCAGCATCCAAGGAGCAGGAGAATCGACGTTTCGGGCATCGGCCCTTCTTCAGGCAGCCCTGCAGATACTGCATCGGCGCAAAATAAAAGGGAGCATGTTCTATGGATAAAGAAGGGTGCAATGAAGTGCTCAAAGGTCCTGATCATGATAGTTGTTGACCACACCAATCCTCAACTTGGTTTCCCATCAGTTGGACCTAGATTTCCACTTGAATTAGCTGTCCTTTTTTTCAGACTATTTTGGCGCTAGTTTTCATCCACTTAAAGAGGGAAGGAGAGAAATATTTGCCTTCATTTGCAAGCTTTCCATATGTTTACATGCAATGGCAATATCTCAGCTCTGTGACAAACCCACTTGTTAAGTGTCCACACTGCTGTTAGGCTGTTACTAACGCATAGACACTTGCTGCCAGCATATCTCACAGATGTATATACGCCTGCTTCTCCTAAACCTGCCTGTTCCTTCCCTAACTGATAAGTGAACACCACGCAGCTCGACTTTTGCTTTGAGTTGTAAACAAAGCTAATCAACCAAACTTTCATTTTCCTGTTTATATTCAAAATAATATATAAATATATATACATATTCTTTATATGGCTCCAGCCTTGAAGGAGATGAGACACCAGGTGACCAATGACATGTACAAAAGGAATTTCCCCTCATTCATTTGGTATGTGGGATTTATACAGGTTCTTGACGTCTTTTATCTCAAGTTTTCAAACTACTCTGGCATCATTAAATTATTGATAATGTGGCAGAAATTACAGTATCATTTACAGCGATGTGTACCACACTTCTATTATAAATTTTAATTAACGAGCTCTATCAAAATAATCTTGCATTTTGGTGTTTAAGTTTCTCTAGAAAGGTCAAGGGGATTGTTAGATGTTTCACTGTAGTTGTGACAGACATAGCCTTCAAATGTTTTAGAGCCAGGAGCAATCCCAGAGACCCCTTTCCCCACTGGAGAGTGCATCTTTAAATACAAGTTCAATATTTTTAGCAAAGTTGCCCCCTAGCTTCTGTGTTCCTGATTCATCATTTTGCAATAAGGACACCCAGTTTTGGACTCACTAGCGTCAATTGCCATTTGATCAGTTCATACACTACGAATGCTTTCCGCTTCTGAAAAATTGTTTGATACTCCTTTGACCATACTACCTTCGCTGTTTTTCATAATAAAGCTGTTTGAGGTAAGCTGAAATGTTGATGTTGGGCACAGATTTCCAAAACATGCCACGCATCCCCAGAAATCTTATGATTTCTCATTCAATTTTCGGAATCAGAAACTCATTCAGATCCTTCACTTCCATTATTCTTGACAGCATTTGCCTTCCTCTACAATGTTTCCAAGGTAAATCCTGTCCCTTGCTTTCACAAACTCATTCTTGGCCAGATTTATTACTAACCAGCTAACTGTAACTTCTTAAGTAAATCTTCTAAAGATTCTACATGCTCCATTCAGATTTTTCTGTACATCAGTGTGGTGTTTGCAAGTTCTCCTGGTGTCTGTGTGTGTTTCCTCCGGGTGCTCTGGTTTCCTCCCACAGTCCAAAGATGTGCAGGTCAGGTGAATTGGCTGTGCTAAGTTGCCCGTGGTGTTAGGTAAGGGGTAAATGTAGGGGAACGGGTCTGGGTGGGATACTCGTCGGAGGGTTGGTGTGGACTTGCTGGGCTGAATGGCCTGTTTCCACACTGTAGGGATTTTATGTTCTCTAGGGTGGCATGGTGGCTCAGTGGTTAGCACTGCTGCCTCACAGCTCCAGGGACCTGCATTGGATTCCACCCTCAGGCAGCTGTCTGTGTGGAGTTTGTACATCCCCCCCCTCCCCCATTTCTGCGTGGGTATCCTCCCGCAATCCAAAAATGTGCAGGTCAGGTGAATTGGCCATGTGGAATTGCCCGTAGTGTTCAGGGATATGTAGGTTGGGTGAATTAGTCAGGGGTAAATACAGGGGAATGGGTCTGGGTGGAACACTCTTTGGAGGGTTAATGTTGGGCTGAAGGACCTGTTTCCACATTGTAGGGATTCTATAAAAAGAATTGAACTGTAGCTGTAGCTATTTTTTAACTTGAATGGTATAACTTAATATTGAAAAAAAACTATTTAGTGTTACAAAAGCTGAAATGTCTTTATCTCTTGATTTAAAGGTTTTAGCCAGTATGCTTATAATAGATTAATATTAATAAAGAATGAGGCACTTCCATCCCTATGGATACAATGTTCTAACTGAATAATAAGGTATGAATCTGTTTTGTTACTACATTTACTTTACTGTAACCTCTGCAGAATCTAGCTGACATATCCAGTTTAGGAACTAGCGTCATCAGTGAACTCCAGTGTTTTGTCTCAGCTCAATCAAATGATTTTCTAGTACATGTTGAATCTCCATCCATCTGGTCTTGTTTATCTGGACTTCATTGATAAAGACATACACACTGTAGGGAATCTAATCTAATTCTCCACCACTCTTCCTACCAGATACACTTGCTCGCTCATATTTTTTTTCCCCACGATGATATCGCTTTAACATATTCATGTGACACAGCTACGTTCTCCCTGTGATTAAGAGTATCAATCAGATAACTTTACCCATTACCTGGTAATTACCTTACTCAAAGCTTCATTGTAATAACCCAAACATTCAGTCTCCTGTCTTCAGTGCTAGTTGCACATTCTTTTATTTGGTTTTTAAATGCTCCTCCCCTGGTATTTTGCATGCTCTAGAAACGTGGATACATAATCCAACAGTGAGGATTTGCCTTTGTATCTTAAACCCTTTTCCTTAATCAATTTCAATGGACCTCTTCTCTCACGACCAAAGATCAACTCAAATGGATTCATTTGGGGAATCCCTGGGAGGACAGTAACAATCAGTCAGGCATGCATCTTCCATTGGCTGGAGAGCTTTAATTGTTTTCAATGCTATCTTAATTTGCAGGAAGAGAAATCTGGTATATCCCCTTTTATCCTTTTCCACTTAAGCTTCCTCCGTATCCAAGCTAATGGTGTCCATCTTCAAGGACCTCACACTGAACCCCCAAACCTTTATCATGACCATGATGGGAAAAGTGCACTGCAAATCAAATCCCACCCTTTCCATGAGTTGTCTTAGATGTATCAATGACAAACTTAATCACTAAGATTATTAATTTGCCTGACTTTGCTGATTATCGAAGATAAAATAACCAAGTTTCAGCAAGAAACAAGGGAACAGAACTTACTCCTTAACAAGTGGGAGAATGGATCATTAGCCACTAACATGCAAATTTGAACCAGACCCCCCCTTAAATCTAAACACACTCATATTTATTCAGATGAGACAAACAGGGTGGCATGGTGGCTCAGTGGTTGACACTGCTGCCTCACAAGTGCCAGGGACCTGAGTTTGATTCCAACCTTGTGTGACTGTCTGTGTGGAGTTTGTACATTCTCCCCGTGTCTGTGTAGGTTTCCTCCAGGTGCTCCAGTCTCCTCCCACAACACAAAGATATGCAGTTTAGGTGGAAAGGCCATGCTAAATTGCCCATAGTGTCCAGAGATGTGTAGGTTAGGTGCATTAGTCAGGGTAAATATAGAGTAGGAGGGGTGGGTCACTCTTTGGCAGGTCAGTGTGGATTTGCTGTAGGGGTTCCATGATCTATTTGAGCTCATTAGAAATATCATGGTTGGAAAGCATGATAAGGAACAAATCTTGTGGATCAAGAGTTCAAACCAGAACTGTGGAATGAAGGGACTTCCTCACTTTTTATTTCGGACAATGGCATCATGTTGTTGCTGACCACAATGATTCTCAATTCAGCGGCTGATGAGTTTGACCTAGGCCTTTGCTGTGAGTGATGGGTTTCTTCCATTCACAGAGGGAGGGGGAGAGAGAGAAAGAGAGAGACAGAGAGAGAGAGAGAGAGTTGTCGTGGTTTGCAGGCTTTCTGGAGGTTTAGGTAGAAATAATTTCTGAGATCAACTTCAACTTCATGAGAAAAGCTGTTTTTAGGCCGTTTTTAACACTGATACACTTGCATGTCTCACAGTAGTATCAAATCCAGATTCCCTACAAGCACCTGAACTTTTGAATTAATAAACGAACACCACACAGTTCAAATTTTTCTGAGTAATTAAAAAGCTGATATTCTACACTTTCATTTTTATGTTTATATTCCAAATATGCTGTCTTTACCCAAATTGGTTCTTTCTTGATCTCTTTTAAACCCTCCAGAAATATTTGTTCTTGATATGATGTTTTAAAATGTTATCATCATTGTTGTTGACTTTCCTAATCTGTCGCTGGGCTTCTTGTTAATCTTGACTGTATACCATTGGCTTGATGGCTTCCCTTTTGCTAGTTCTAAAGGTATTTCAACACTTTTGCTCTTTGAATGTCTATCACCTTTAGTATAAGGCTTTGAATGGGTTAGTGTCTGGGCAGGTGTGAGTCACCCTTCCCATTGTGGTGATATAATAAATGTATAAGAGTTTTATGGGTGTGTCAGTTGAGTTAGCCTTGCGTCTATGAAGCTGTATTTGGTTGCTTAATGTGTAGTGATCTAGTCATTATTAAAATCTAACAAAGACTCAGTGATCTCACCGAGCTAGACAAACCAGACATATAACAATGGCTTGTCCACATTGTCCTCAGCTGCTCTGACGGTTCCTCATCCATTTCCCTCTTTAACAACAATTGGTTAGTGATTTTGGCATGAAATCTACCAACCACAATTTCAAGCAAATTGACACAGGAGAAGAAAATTCTTGGTTTTTAGTATTCCTGATGCAACTTGCACATTTTGTACGGATTTTCAAAGTGGCTGAATTTAATACGAGTGACTGCAACCTAATCATTTTCCTGCCTTGTGTTCACTTTGAAGGTGAACTTTGTATCCAGGTTAAAAGGAAGAACAGCAGTGTAGTAACTGTTTGTCAACAATAATTTGTGGCCTTCCAATTTCAAACATAACATTCATTGCCCTTGATCATTAATTGTGCTTGAATTAAATTAATTAGCAATTGGTTTTCTGCCTCATGTCAAATCCTTTATTGTAAAAACACTTGCAGTTCCTGGTCAGTCCAATCATTAAATTGAAGAATTCGTTCAGATCTCCGCAAACGATGCTTTGGTCTCACAGTCTGAGTTAACTCGGGATTCCAGCACCCCACCAGAGACTGATGTTTAATAGGGTTCCTCCCCCTCAAAAAGATCTCTGAACAATACCAAACAGGGTCAGGAATCCAGTGAAAGCCGTGGCATAATGGTCGCAATCAACAGACTGACATCTCTTAGTTGCCATTGACAGACTGGTGATAGGTTTCATACTTAAACTGCTGCAGTCCGTGTCATGCAGCATAGCTGTATGGAAAATGTTGAACAAATTCATAGGCTTTGACCCGCTGTTGTAGCCACCCTGTTTATGGGGCTGACTCAGCTCAGCTTCTGATCAACGGCGACCCCCACAATGTCGATAATAGGGGATTCAGTGATGATAATGCCACTGAATGTCAAGGGACAATGGTTAGATTCTCTCTTGATGGAGATGGGAACTGCCTGGCACTTGTGTAGCTTATTTGTCAAATGTAACTTGTCACTTGTCAGCCCAAGCCTGGATATTGTCTAGGTCTGGCTACATTGGGACACGGACTGCTTCAGTAGCTGAGGAGTCATGAATGGTGCTGAACGTTGTGTAATCATTGGTGAACATCCCTCTTCTGAACTTATGAAGGAGGGGAAGGTCTTTGATGAAGCAGCAGAAGATGGTTGAGCCTAGAACACTACCCTGAGGAACTTCTCTAGAGATTCTTGGAGCTGAGATGACTGACCTCCAACAACTACGACCAGCTTCCTATGTGCCAGCTATGACTGCAAACACTCGAATGATTTCCCTGATTGCCATTGACTCCAGTTTCTCTGTGGTAAAAACAATGACTGCAGATGCTGAAAATCATATACTGGATTAGTGGTGCTGGAAGAGCACAGCAGTTCAGGCAGCATCCAACGAGCAGCAAAATCAACGTTTCGGGCAAAAGCCCTTCATCAGGAATAAAGGCAGTGAGCCTGAAGCGTGGAGAGATAAGCTAGAGGAGGGTGGGGGTGGGGAGAGAGTAGCATAGAGTACAATGGGTGAGTGAGGGAGGGGATGAAGGTGATAGGTCAAGGAGGAGAGGGTGGAGTGGATAGGTGGAAAAGAAGATAGGCAGGTCGGACAAGTCAAGGAGACAGTAACTGAGCTGGAAGTTTGAAACTAGGATGAGGTGGGGGAAGGGGAAATGAGGAAGCTGTTGAAGTCCACATTGATGCCCTGGGGTTGAAGTGTTCCGAGGCGGAAGATGAGGCGTCCTTCCTCCAGGCGTCTGGTGGTGAGGGAGCGGCGGTGAAGGACCACCACCCGACGCCTGGAGGAAGAACGCCTCATCTTCCGCCTCGGAACACTTCAACCCCAGGGCATCAATGTGGACTTCAACAGCTTCCTCATTTCCCCTTCCCCCACCTCATCCTAGTTTCAAACTTCCAGCTCAGTAACTGTCCCCATGACTTGTCCGGACTTGTCCGACCTGCCTATCTTCTTTTCCACCTATCCACTCCACCCTCTCCTCCTTGACCTATCACCTTCATCCCCTCCCTCACTCACCCATTGTACTCTATGCTACTCTCTCCCCACCCCCACCCTCCTCTAGCTTATCTCTCCATGCTTCAGGCTCACTGCCTTTATTCCTGATGAAGGGCTTTTGCCCGAAACGTTGATTTCGCTGCTCGTTGGATGCTGCCTGAACTGCTGTGCTCTTCCAGCACCACTAATCCAGTATCCAGTTTCTCTGTGGCTCTTCAATGCTACACTCGGTCATATATGGCCTTTGATTTCAAGGGCGGTTTCCCTCACTTTGTTCTCATATTCAGCTGTTTTCTCCACATTGGCACCAATATTGTAGGGAGGTCACTTGTGGCAAATGTTACTTATAAACCCAAATATGACTATAGTCAAAGTCTTGTTATACACAGACATGGACTGCTTCATAATCTGATAACTATTGATGAGAACAGAGAACATTCTTGTTTCTTATGTTGTGATGGTCTCTCTGCTATAGAAGGATATTATTGAATTGGAGAGGGTTCAGAAAAGATTTACCAGGATGTTGCTGGGAATAGAGGGTTTGAGATAGAAAGAGAGGCTGGATAGGCTAGCAATGTTTTCCCTGGAGTGTAGAAGGTTGAAGGATGACCTTATAGAGGTTTATAAAGTCATGAGGGGCATGGATAAAGTGAATAAGCAAGGCCTTTTCACTACAGTGGAAGATTTCAAAACTAGGGGCCATATGTTTAAGGTAAGAGATGAAAGATTTAATAGGGACCTCAGGGGCAACATTTTCACACAGAGGGTGGTGTATGTATGGAATAAACTACCATAGGAAGTGTTAAGTGCAGGTTCAATTACATTTAAGATCCATTCAGACAAGTACATGGATAGGAAAGGCTGAGAGGGATATGAGCCAAGAGCAAGCAAGTGGGATTAATTTTAGTTTGGGAAACTTGGTCGGCAATTCAATTTGAACCGAAGGGTGTGTTTCTGTGCAGTATAACTCGATGACTCTATATTGTACAAAAATGTATTGCATGGTTTTGAAGAAGAGCAGGGCAAATAGGAGGGGGGAGTCCATTCAGCCCTTCGGTATGATCCAACCTCCATCCCCTGTTCCCACTTACTCCTCATAACCTTTGATTCCTTTAGCTCTAAGAACCGCATCTCACTCCTTAGAGTCATAGAGGTGTACAGCATGAAAACAGACCCTTCGGTCCAACCCATCCTTGCCGATCAGTTTTCGTAAATTAATCTAGTCCCATTTGCCAGCGTTTGGCCCATGTCCCTCCAAACCCTTCCTATTCATATACCCATCCAAATGCCTTTTAAATGCTGCAATTGTACCAGCCTCCACCATTTCCTCTGGCAGCTTGTTCCATACACCCCAAGGAAAGTGTACCAAACACCTTCTTCACTATCCTATCTACCTGCGACTGTACCTTCAAAGAGCTATAAACCTGCACTCCAAGGCCTCTTTGTTCAGCAACACTCCCCAGGACCTTACCATTAAGTGTATAAGTCCTGCTAAGATTTGCTTTCTCAAAATTCAGCACCTCGCATTTATCTGAATTAAACTCCATCTGCCACTTCTCAGCCCATTGGCCCATCTGGTCAAGATCCCATTGTAAACTGAGGTAACCTGCTTCACTGTCCACTACATCTCCAATTTTGGTGTCATCTGCAAACTTACTAACTATACCTCTTATGCTCACATCCAAATCATTTATATAAATGATGAAAAGTAGCGAACCAAGCACTGATCCTGTGACACTCCATTGATCACAGGCCTCCAGTCTGAAAAACAACCCTCCACCACCACCCTCTGTCTTCTACCTTTGAGCCAGTTCTGTATCCAAATGGCTAGTTCTCCCTGTATTCCATGAGATCTAACCTTGCTAATCAGTCTCCCATGGGGAACCTTGTCGAATGCCTTTCTGAAGTCCATA
Source organism: Chiloscyllium punctatum (assembly GCF_047496795.1). Taxonomy (NCBI): domain Eukaryota; kingdom Metazoa; phylum Chordata; class Chondrichthyes; order Orectolobiformes; family Hemiscylliidae; genus Chiloscyllium; species Chiloscyllium punctatum. Next base: position 57,511,264 of record NC_092775.1, read on the forward strand.
TAGATCACGTCCACTACTCTGCCCTCATCAATCCTCTTTGTTACTTCTTCAAAAAACTCAATCAAGTTTGTGAGACATGATTTCCCATGCACAAAGCCATGTTGACTATCCCTAATCAGTCTTTGCCTTTTCAAATACATGTACATCCTGTCCCTCAGGATTCCCTCCAGCGAAAGATCTAGAGGGCAGAGGTTGAGGCTGAGAGGGGAAAGATATAAAAGAGACTTACAGGGCAACTTTTTCACACAGAGGGTGGTGTTTACGAGGCATTTGGATGGGTATATGAACAGGAAGAGTTTGGAGGGATATGGGCCAGGTGCTGGCAGGTGGGATTAGATTGGGTTGGGATATCTGGCACAGACGGGTTGGACCAAAGGGTTTGTTTCAATGCTGTACATCTCTATGACTCTATGACTCTATAACTTGTCCACCACCGAGGTCAGGCTCACCGGTGTATAGTTCCCTGGCTTGTCATTACCACCTTTCTTATACAGTGGCACCACATTTGCCAACCTCCAGTCTTCCGGCACCTCACCTGTGACTATCGATGATACAAATATCTCAGCAACAGGCCCAGCAATCACTTCCCTAGCTTCTTCTTGGAAACATTCAGTGTTGTGGCTTCAATTATTTTCTGTGGCAGAGTACTCCACAGGCTCCCCACTCACTGAGAGTCTCTCGTCATCTCAGTCCAAAATGGCCGACCCCATATCCTTAGCCTATGACCCTCTGGTTCTGTACTCCCCACGTGTCAGGAACATTGTCTCTGTGTTTTATGCTATCCAATACTGTCAGACTGGTCTAGTTCCAATGGGAACTCCCATCATCCTTCCCAGTTCTCCATGGGTCCTAGCAAATATTAACACTTAAAAGATCTTCACAGAAATGGATCCTCTGATTTCTGCAGCGTATCCTCACCATGCTGCATTTCCTAAATTAGCTACACTCCCAATGTTCTCCATTGGCTGTAGCTCTTGAAGATGTCATTATATATAAGAGCAAATTCTTTAGTGATGAACCTATTAAAGTTGCTAAGACCATTATTACAAGTACCTTCTAAGTCACAATGTCTTTCCAGGAGCAGTGAACTCTGCAGAACCAGATCAATTGCGTGACGAAATGCGAAAGCAGCCCTGAAGGTCTTCAACATTGTTGTCTTGATCATAGTGGAGGAGATTGGTCAATGAAATCGATAGCTTTTTTTAAAGAATTGCTGTAAGTAAAAACACTTCAATGTCTGGATATCAAAGTGGCAGAGTTCTATTGATTCAGGTGGTGAAATATAGCTCAACTCTTTGACGATTACAAAAAGGAACTGTCAAAAGGCGATTTGTTCACGAAAGTCTAACTGTTGACCTCCAGAGTTGCAATTTGAAATGAGTGATTTATGGAGCGAGAGAGCACACTAGATAGAACCTCTCTCCCTAATGTAAGCTCTATGTGACTGGGACGGTTTTGAATAAGGCTAAATGGGGCTAATTGAGAGTCTACTCTGACTCAGAAGCAGCTCAGTAGGTGTGCTGCACAGCTGGAGATGTTTGCTGCAATGTTTGGCTCATCTTGATGCCTAATTATTGTGGAATTCTGCCCCTACAGGGCAGTTGTGACCCACACTGGGCACTCATCTGGATTGGGCACTGGTGTGGGCAGGATGTGTGTACATGGAGGGAAGAGTTCTTGATGTCAGTCAGTGATTGGATGCCAGCTACCATTTGTGACCTTGTTGCGTCACCTAATGTCATCGTGTAATCAGGCACCAGCAGCAGGAAGGAGCCACATCTTCTTGCAAACATTCAGTGTTTTAGTCTCAACTATTTTGTGTGGCACAGAATTCCACAGAATTCCACAGGCTCCCCACTCTCTGGGTGAAGACATTCCTCCTCATCTCAGTCCTAAATGGCTCAACCCGTATCCGAAGACTGTGATCCCTGGTTGTGGACCCCCCCCACCATTGGGAACATCCTTCCTGCATTTACCCTGTCCAGTCCTGTTAGAATGTTAAACATTTCTATGAGTTCATATCCCTCTTATTCTTCTAAGCTCCAGTGAATACTGTCCCAAATGATCCATATTTTAATCTTGCCAACCTAGAAATCAGTCTGGTCGATTTATTTTACACTCCCCCCATCGCCAGAACATCCTTCTTCAGTTAAGGAGACCAAAATCACACAGAGCAGGCCAGGTGTGGTCTTATCAGATCCTATACCACTGCAGCAAGACATCCCTGCTCCTGCACTTGAATCCTCTCACTGTGAAAGCCAACATACTCTTTACCTTCTTCACTGCCTGCTGCTCCTACAATGCTTACTTTTAATGACTGGTGTACAAGGACACCCAGGTCTCAATGTACCTCCCCTTTCCTGTTCTATCATCATTCAGATGCTCATCTACTTTCTTGTTTCACGACCAAGAGGATAATCTCAGTTATTCACAATATACTTCATCTGGCATGGGTTTGTCCATTGCTGTCTGAGGAAGCTGACAGGGGATCTTTTACCTAAGGATGGAAACTGCACGGAATTGTCTCTGACCAGGGAGAGGCAGGTGGATTATGAAGAAGCTGGGGGGGGCATGGTGGCTCAGTGGTTAGCACTGCTGCCTCACAGCCCCAGAGACCTGGGTTCAATTCCCACCTCTGGCACCTGTCTGTGTGGAGTTTGCACATTCTCCCCGTGTCTGTGTGGGTTTCCTCCGGGTGCTCCGGTTTCCTCCCACAGTCCAAAGATGTGCAGCTCAGGTGAATTGGCCATGCTAAATTGCCCGTAGTGTTAGGTGTAGAGGAATGGGTCTGGGTGGGTTGGTGTGGACTTGTTAGGCTGAAGGGCCTATTTTCACACTGTAGGGAATGTAATATCTTTTCCAGGCTTTCTCATGAACAAACCTACAACCAAGGAACAGGAGTAGGCCACTCACCCCTTCGTGACTGATCTGAGTAAGATCATGACTGATCTGATTTTAACCTCAATCCGGCGTATCCCCCAATAATCTTTCAGTCTATTCGTAATCAAGAATTTCTCTACCTCTTCCATTAAACTATTTAGAGATCCTGCATCTCCTGCCTTTTGAGGAGGGGAATTCCAAAGTCTCTCAACCCTCTGGGAAAATGGGAAGCCTCCAGAAATGAGATAACGAGAATCCAGAGAAAGTATATTCCTGTCAGGGTGAAAGGGAAGGCTGGTCGGTATAGGGAATGCTGGATGACTAAAGAAATCGAGGGTTTGGTTATGAAAAAGAAGGAAGCATATGTCAGGTATAGACAGGATAGATCAAGTGAATCATTAGAAGATTATAAAGGAAGTAGGAATATACTTAAGAGGGAAATCAGGAAGGCAAAACAGGGACATGAGATAGCTTTGGCAAATAGAATTAAAGAGAATATAAAGGGTATTTACAAATACATTAAGGACAAAAGAGTAATTGGGGAGAGAATAGGGCACCTCAAAGATCATCAAGGCAGCCTTTGTGTGGAGCCACAGAAAATGGGGGAGATACTAAATGAACCCACCAAGATTAATTAGGGCGGCACGGTGGCACAGTGGTTGGCACTGCTGCCTCACAGCACCAGAGACCCAGGTTCAATTCCCGCCTCAGGCGACTGTCTGTGTGGAGTTTGCACGTTCTCCCCATATCTGTGTGGGTTTGCTCCGGTTTCCTCCCGCAGGCCAAGTGAATTGGCCATGCTAAATTGCCCGTAGTGTTATGTAAGGGGTATGGGTGGGTTGTGCTTCGGCAGGGCGGTGTGGACTTGTTGGGCCGAAGGGCCTGTTTCCACACTGTAAGTAATCTAATCTAATATTTTGCATCAGTATTTACTGTGGAAAAGGATATGGAAGATATAGACTGTAGGGAAATAGATAGTGACATCTTGCAAATGTCCATATTATAGAGGAGGAAGTGCTGGATGTCTTGAAACACATAAACATGGATAATGATCCCTCTTGTTCTAGATTCTTCTATGAGAGGACCCATCCTTTCCACATCCACCCAGTCAAGTCCCTCCCTAGGCTCTTGTCTGTTTCAATTCAGTCACCTCTGTCTCTTTGAAACTCCAGATGACACAAGCCTAGCCCACCTAGCCTCCCTCCACAAGGCAATTTGCTAATTCCAGGTATTAATCTAGTAAACCCTCTCTGCATTGCTTCCAGCACATGAATATCCTTCTGTACATATGCTGACCAGTACTACACACAGTACTCCAGATGCTGTCCTACCACTGCCCTGTATAAGTGAAGCGTTACTTCCCCAGTCTTGCAATCAATTTCTCTTGCAAGGAAACATAACATTCTGTCAGCTTTCCTGAGTATTTGCTGCAGCTGTACACTAACCTTCTGTTTCAGGCACTGGTGATGCAAGGTATCACCCAACGCACACACATGGCCCAATATCTAAATGCTGAGGGATAACATGCTCACCAATGGTCCCATTCCCTGAAGGTGGCCCTGGGGTATACCAATATTTGGCAGTAGTGCTGATGCCTTACTCTGCACCAGTCTACTGTGTCCTTCAGCCATCACGGTCAAACCAAGAGATACCTGCTAAGGGACAGGTTTTACCCACCTAGCTTCCACCTCTCTTTTGTAATAGATTGTGCGGGTCACACTATCACAAGAACAATCATCAAGCAGGTCACTGGTGTAATCGGGGGGGTGGGGGGGGGGGGGCGTGAAAGTGGATGCTGGAGATCAGAGTCAAGATTAGAGTGTTGCTGGAAAAGTACAGCAGGTCAGGCAGCTTCCAAGGAGCAGGGGAATCGACATTTCGGGCATAAGCCCTTCATCAGGAATGATGATGCGCCCATTAATTGATAAGGTAGCGGGGAGCTATAGGCTCTCCAACCTTCTAGATAATTCAAACATTGTGCCAAGGTTCCTTCAGAGCACAGAGAACGGGTCACAGTGTGTTGCTCCAGGGTCCTGGCCTGGTTCGGGCTATGTATGTAACAACCTCCAGTGATGATCTTAATTTTTCTTCCTTCATTTGTGACGTTTGGGTCTCGCTGGCTGGGCCCAGCATTTATTGCCCGTCCCTAGTTGCCCCATGAGGAGGTGGTGATGAACTGCTTTCTTGAATGTGCTATGGGTTGACCCACAATGCCCTTAGAGAAGGGAAATCCAGGGAAATCCAGGGTTTTGACCTAGCGACAGTGCAGGAACAGCGCTAGATTTCCAAGTGGTTTGAGGAGGAACTCGCAGGTAGTGATGTTCCCATGTATCTGCTGCCCCTGTCCTTCTGTCGTGGGTTTGGAAGGTGCTGCCTGAGGATCTTTGGTGAATTTCTGCAGTGCATCTTGTAGATAGTACAGGGTGACTACTGTATCGACGGAGTTGGTTTCCGAGGTTTCAGTTACCTGCGGTTTACAGCAGCTTGAACATATTACAGGGAATGTTCCAGAACCAGGGACCACGGGGCTGCCGGTGGGGGTAAATTTTCCATTTAAATGAATGCGTTCATACCTATCCATGGTTTCGGCTTTCCACAGTAGGTCTCGGAAAGTATCCCCCATGGGTACAGGGGGCTACTGTACACAGTGCTGCTGCTGTCAGTGGTGGAGGGAGTGGATGCTTGTGGATGTGGTGCCAAACAAGCAGGCTGCTTTGGCCTGGATGGTGTCATGCTTCTTGAATGGAGTCAGGGCTGCACTCATCCAGGCAAGTTGGGAATATCCCATCACACTCCTGACTTGTGTCCTGTGGGAGTCAGGAGGTGTGTTACTCACCACAATATTCCTAACCTCTGACCTGCTCTTGGAGCCACTGTGTTTATGGGGTGAGTCCAGTTAAGTTTCTGGTCAATGGTAACTCTCAGGATGTTGGTAGTGGGGGATTCAGTGATGATACCATCATTGACTGTCAAAGAGTGGTAGTTAACTGTCTCTTATCGATGATGGTAATAGCCTGGCATTTGTGTGATGAGAATGTTACTTGTCATTGGTTGTTAGTGCTGCAATTAGCACAATGTTGTCCAGCAAGTACTGCCCATTGTAAAATCACATCTAACAGCGACATTTTGTTTTGTGTTTTGAAAGCATGTTTTGATTGAATATAGTGTGTACTCTGCCTGTTCCACACAGTCAGAGGAATCTGTAGTTTGACTCGATCAGCCAATGATTCGGTGTACGTACCCACCATCTCACTGACACTGATATTTATTCACAATGTCACTCACCTGTGAGGTATATTTTGGATTGATAGCAGTTTCCTGTTGCTGGAAAATATCACTCACCTCACCACAGCGTAACGACAGCATAAACATGACTTGTTTAACCTGTTCATCACATTTCTGAGGGCGCTTGCCTTCCCAGGATAATCTGAGCTGGACGAGGTTTGACAATGTCAGTTTTTGACCTATTCACAAGTTTGCACAAATCACAAGGGATTATAACTTGCTCAGTGTGATGTAAGTTTGTTATTACTTGGGAGTTTGAATTTGAAATTGGAGGTTAAAGAGATTTTAGCTTTCAGCTCTGTGAAAGTTGCTGTGAGTTAATGTAACAGAAATATGATTTTGAATAACTGCTACAAGAACAGCATGTAACCTAAGCTAAATGAATCTATCAGTTACCTTGGTTAGGTGGGGAAGGTGTTTAATTGATGATGAGATAAATTAAGAATTTATTGACTGACAGAAAACACAGAACAAGGGTTCACAAACAGGGGGTTCAGTTGATAAGGTCAGTCCTGCTGTAGTAAAAGGCCAATTGAGTTTGTGGTTGTCCCCAGGCTGGAAAACAGACTTAAAATTGTTTTAGCAGTTTAAATGGATCAGGATTTGTTTAAAAAGGTTTGGAAAAGTCAATGTCTATGAGACAGAGAAAGTTACATCAGGCAGATGTGGGGAAATTCACCTAAAGGAAATGTTTGCAACCTCATCAGTCACATAAGAAATTTTAAAAAGTTAAGATGGGAGTGTGATATTCACTAGGATTGAGTATCTGCAAAGGATATTTCTGGGGAAAAACGGGCAAAACTTTTCTTTTTACTGTTTATGTTATCTTAAATTATCTAAATTATCTTGCCTGGTTTATTTCCATGATTATTTTCCATTTTTGCAATAAGACTGTGCTCTTCTGTTAAAGGAACGTTAACAGCCAGGTGTGAAAGTGTTCAGTGACACAGGCTTGGTAATCAAACTACAACAATGGAGCTTATGATCCATTTAGCCATGTTTCAGTCTGAGATCTGATTAGTCCAGTGTTACCATTCACAGGGACCATTACCCAGGAATACTAACCCTAATTAACTGCAGGATAAAGGTAAGCAATTTGGATTTCCAAAAGGCATTCAATAATGTAAGATTTGTGTGCAAGATAAGGGCTTAGGAGTTAAAGTAATATATTAACAAAAGAATCAATGGGTTAATTGACAGGAAACCAAGATATTTTCAAGTTGGCAGGCTGTGACTAGTGAGTGCCGAATGGATCAGTGCTGAGCCTTCAACTAATTACCATCCCCACGAGTGATTGAGACAAACAGACTGAGAGTAAACTTACAAATGACACCAAGCTTGGTGGAAATGTAGCTACCATGCAGAGGTGATGCAAAGGTATCGATTGGTTTTGTGAATGGGACAAGAATGTGGCCGATGGAGTGTAATGTGGGGAAGTGGGAGGTTACTCACTTCCGTTGTAAATAAAGATAGCAAAGCATTGTTTTTTTTAAACATGAAACTTGCAGAATTTGATGTTCAGAGCAACTTGAGTGTGGAGTACAAAATTAGCATGCAGGTATGCCGAGCAATGGAGAAGGGAAATGGCTTGTTGACATTCATTGTGAGCAGGTTGGAGTACAAGAGGAAAGAAATCTTGCTCCAACTGTGCAGGGCATTGGTGAGGCCGGACGTGAATGACAGAGTGTGGTTGTGGTCACCATGTTTGACTGTGCGGCGAGGAGAGGAGCTGCCGGGAAGGGAAGGGCTTGGTTTATATTTGGGCAGTGGCTAAACCCGAGATACTACACGTGTAGTATCTCCCTCCTGCCCCACTCCTGTAACCGGAAGAAAAAGACTCTGTAAGGTAAGGCTTTTATTTTGTCTTTATCTTTCTTTTTCATATATTTAAGTGCATTGTTTGGTTTTAGTTAGTTCACATAAAGCTAAGCTTACAAGGGTAGGGGACCTCAGAGCCGTGGCATGTGCCTCTTGCTTGATGTGGGAGCTTAGGAAAGTGTCTGACATTCCTGTCTCTTACACTTGCAAGATGTGTGTCCAGCTGCAGCTCGTGTTTGACCACACGACGGCTCTGGAGCTGGGGATGGACTCACTGTGGAGCATCAACGATGCTGAGGAGGTCGTGGATAGCACATGCTTACCTTTATTGGTCAGAGTATTGAGTACAGGAGTTGGGAGGGCATGTTGCAGCTGTACAGGACATTGGTTGGGCCACTGTTGGAATATTGCATGCAATTCTGGTCTCCTTCCTATCGGAAAGATGTTGTGAAACTTGAAAGGGTTCAGAAAAGATTTACAAGGATGTTGCCAGGGTTGGAGGGTTTGAGCTATAGGGAGAGGCTGAACAGGCTGGGGCTGTTTTCCCTGGAGCGTCAGAGGCTGAGGGGTGAGCTTATAGAGATTTATAAAACCTTGAGGGGCATGGATAGGATAAATAGGCTATATTTATATAATAGAATAAATAAATAAATAATTCCCCTGGGGTTGGGGAGTCCAGAACTAGAGGGCATAGGTTTAGGGTGAGAGGGGAAAGATATAAAAGAGACCTAAGGGGCAACATTTTCACGCAGAGGGTGGTACGTGTATGGAATGCCAGAGGAAGTGGTGGAGGCTGATACAATTGCAACATTTAAGAGGCATCTGGATGGGTATATGAATAGGAAGGGTTTGGAGGGATATGGGCCGGGTGCTGGCAGGTGGGACTAGATTGGGTTGGGATATCTGGTTGGTATGGACGGGTTGGACCGAAGGATCTGTTTCCATGCTGTACACCTCTATGACTCTATAACTGTTTACACCACAGGTTAGAATTGCTGAGGGAGACAGTGGTGACCAAAAGACAGAGAAAGAGTAGGAAGACAGTGCAGGTGTCTCCTGCGGTCATCTCCCTCCAAAACAGGTATAAAGTTTTGGATACTGTTGGGGGAGATGGCTCACCAGGGGAGGGCAGCAGTTGCCAGGATCATGGCACTATGACGGGCACTGCTGTTCAGAAAGGGCGGGAAAAAGACTCATTGGACCATAGCCATAGGGGATTCTATAGTGAGGGGAGTAGATAGGCGGTTCTGTGACCGAAAACGGGACTTCCAGATGGTGTGTTGCCTCCCAGATGCTCGGGTCAGGGATGTCAGCGATCGGCTGCAGAGCATTGTGGAAGGGGAGGGTGAACAGCCAGTTGTCTTGGTGCATATAGGCACCAGCGTTATAAGTAAAAAAAAGAGATGAGGTCCTGAAAGAAGAATTCAGGGATCGAGGAGAGAAGTTAAAGTTAAAGAGGAGGACCTCAAAGGTAGTGATCTCCGGATTACTACAGTGCCATGTGCTAGCCAGCGTAGAAATGAAAAAATAGGCAGGGTGAACAGGTGGCTTGAGGGATGGTGTCGGAGGGAGGAGTTCAGATTTGTTGGACATTGGGACCGGTTCTGGGGAAGGTGGGACTATTACAAAATGGACGGTCTACATCTGAACCAGACCGGAACCAATGTCCTTGGGGAGTTTTTGCTACTGCTGTTGGGGAGGTTTTAAACTAATGTGGCAGGGGACTGGGAACCAGAAGGGAAAACAAGTAGGCAGTGAGGTGGAGACTGGAGACTGTAAAAATCATGAAGATAACATTAATGAAGGGGAGAATAGGCAGAGAGCAGATGAGCGCAAAAAGAACTGACGGCCTGAAATGCATCTACTTTAATGCAAGGAGTATAGTGGGTAAGGCAGATGGACATAGGGCTTGGAATGGTGCCTGGGAGTATGATGTTATTGCAATCACAGAGACTTGGTTGAAGGAAGGGCATGATGATTGGCATCTAAATGTCCCAGGATATAGATGCTTCAGACAGGACAGGGAGGGAAGTAAAGGGCGGGGGGGGGAGGTGGAGTTGCATTGCTGATCAGGGACGATATCACAGCTGTGCTAAAGGACGACACTATGGAGGTCTTGGGTAGTGAGGTATCATGGGTGGAGCTGAGAAATAGGAAGGGTGCAGTTACATTGTTGGGACTGTATTACAGGCCTCCCAACAGTGAGTGTGAGGTAGTTGAACAAATAGGTAAACAGATTATGGAAAGATGTAGAGGCAATAGGGTAGTGGTGATGGGAGATTTTAATTTTCCCAACATTGACTGGGATACACTTAGCGTCAGAGGTCTGGATGGGGTAGAATTTCTAAGAAGTGTCCAGGAGAGTTTTCTAGAGCAGTATGTCAATAGTCCAATGAGGGAAGGGGCCGTATTGGACCTGGTACTGGGGAACGAGCCAGGACAGGTGGTAGAAGTTGCGGTGGGGGATTTCTTTGGGAACAGTGACCACAATTCTGTAAGTTTTACAATACTCGTAGACAAAGAAGAGAGTGGTCCTAAGGGAAGTGTACTAAACAGGGCCAAGGCCAATTATAACAAAATTAGGCAGGAGCTGGGAAATGTGAATTGGATACAGCTACTTGAAGGGAAGTCCACATTTGAGATGTAGGAGGCTTTCAAAGATAGGTTAAAGATAGTGCAGGATAGGCATGTGCTGTTGAAGGCAAAGGATAGGAAGGGCAAGATTCGTGAACTGTGGATGACAGGAGACATTGTACGACTAGCCAAGAGGAAAAGGGAAGCGTACATAAGGTCTAGGCAGCTAAGAACAGAACGAGCTCTGGAGGAATATGAGAAGAGTAGGACATGTCTTAAACAAGGAATCAAGCGGGCTAAAAGGGGTCATGAAATAGCTTTAGCGAGCAGAATTAAGGAGAATCCCAAAGTATTTTATTCTTATATAAGAAGCAAGTGGGTAACTAGAGAAAGGATTGGTCCACTAAGGGATAACGAAGGAAGACTGTGTGCCGAACCTGAGAGAATGGGTGAGATTCTGAATGATTACTTTGCATCAGTGTTCACTGAGGAGAGGAACATGATGAATGTTGAGATTAGAAATAAAAGTTTGATTAGTCTGGATCACGTTGGCATAAGTAGGGAAGATGTGTTGGGTATGCTAGAGGTTATTAAGGTGGACAAATTCCCAGGACCAGATGGGATCTATCCCAGGTTGCTGAGGGAGGCGAGAGAGGAAATAGCTGGAGCCCTGACAGATATCTTTGTAGCATCCTTAAATACAGGTGAGGTGCCAGAGGACTGGAGGGTTGCTCATGTTGTCCCCCTGCACAAGAAGGGTAGTAGGGATATTCCGGGTAACTACAGACCAGTGAGCCTGACGTCAGTGGTAAGAAAGTTGCTGGAGAGGGTACTGAGAGATAGGATCCATTTATATTTAGAAACGAATGGGCTTATCAGTGATAGGCAACATGGTTTTGTACAGGGGAGATCATGCCTTACCAACTTAATAGAGTTCTTCGAGGAAGGGACCAAGTTGATAGATGAAGGAAGGGCTGTAGATGTCATATACATGGACTTTAGTAAGGAGTTTGATAAGGGTCCCCATGATAGACTAATGGAGAAAGTGAAGTCACATGGTGTGCTGGGTATTCTAGCGAGGTGGATAAAGAACTGGTTGAGCAACAGGAGACAGAGAGTCGTAGTTGAAGGGAGTTTCTCAAAATGGAGACCAGTGGTGTTCCACAGGGGTCAGTGCTGGGGCCACTGTTGTTTGTGATAGAGTCATAGAGATGTACAGCATATACATTAATGACCTGGAAGAGGGCATTGTTGGTTTAATCAGTAAGTTTGCAGCTGACATGAAGATTGGTGGAGTAGCAGAAAGCATAACGGACTGTCAGAGAATATAGGAGGATATAGATAGACTGGAGAGTTGGGCGGAAAGGTGACAGATGGTTTTCAATCCCAACAAATGTGAGGTGATGCATTTAGTCAAGACTAATTCTAGAGCGAATTATACAATGAATGGAAGAGCCTTGGGAAAAGTTGGTGGGCAGAGAAATCTGGGAGTGCAGGTCCATTGTACCCTGAAGGTGGCTGCACAGGTGGATAGAGTGGTCAAAAAGGCATATAGTATGTTTGTCTTCATCGGACAGGGTATGGAGTATAAGAGCTGGCAAGTCATGTTAACATTGTGCAAGACATTGGTTCGGCTGCATTTAGAATATTGTGTACAGTTCTGGTCGCCACATTACCAAAAGTATGTGGGTGCTTTGGAGATGGTGCAGAGAAGGTTTACGAGGGTGTTGCCTGGTATGGAAGGTGCTAGCTATGAAGAGAGGTTGAGTAGATTAGGTTTTTTTTCATTAGAAAAAATGAGATTGAGGGGGGACCTGATTGAGGTTTACAAAATCATGAAGGGTATAGACAGGGTGGCTAGAGACAAGCTTTTTCCCAGGGTGAAGGATTCAATAATGAGAGGTCATGCTTTCAAGGTGAGAGGTGGAAAGTTTAAGGGGGATACACTCGGCAAGTACTTCACACAGAGGGCGGTGGGTGCCTAGAACGCGTTGCCAGCAGAGGCGGTAGAGGCGGGCATGGTAGATTCATTTAAGATGCATCTGGACAGATGCATGAGTAGGTGGGGAGCAGAGGGTCACAGATGCTTAGGAATTGACCGACAGGTTTAGACAGTGGATTTGGATCGGCTCAGGCTTGGAGGGCCAAAGGGCCTGTTCCTGGGCTGTAAATTTTCTTTGTTCTTTTTTGTTTTTTTTTAACGAAGGATATCGTTGCATTGGAGGTGGTACACTGAAGGTTTACTTGGTTGGTCCCATATGAAGAGCTAGCCTGACAAGTGGAGGAGATGTGGTGGAGAGCATCGTCAATCACGTCTGAGGGGAAATTGCGGTCCTTGAAGGAGGAGGCTATTTGGGTTGTTCGGTATTGGAATTGGTCCTCCTGGGAGCAGATGAGGCAGAGACGAAGGATTTACCATCAAGGATATATTTCCCTCCCCTCCCCTATCAGCATTCCGAAAAGACCACTCCCTCCGTGACTCCCTCATCAGGTCCACACCCCCCACCAACCCAACCTCCACTCCCGGCACCTTCCCCTGCAACCGCAAGAAATGCAAAACTTGCGCCCACACCTCCCCCCTCACTTCCCTCCAAGGCCCCAAGGGATCCTTCCATATCTGCCACAAATTCACCTGCACCTCCACACACATCATTTACTGCATCCGCTGCACCCGATGTGGCCTCCTCTATATTGGGGAGACAGGCCGCCTACTTGTGGAACGTTTCAGAGAACACCTCTGGGACACCCGGACCAACCAACCCAACCACCCCGTGGCTCAACACTTCAACTCCCCCTCCCACTCCACCAAGGACATGCAGGTCCTTGGACTCCTCCATCACCAGACCATAGCAACACGACAGTTGGAGGAAGAGCGCCGCATCTTCCGCCTAGGAACCCTCCAACCACAAGGGATGAACTCAGATTTCTCCAGTTTCCTCATTTCCTCTCCCCCCACCTTTTCTCAGTCCCAACCCTCAAACTCAGCACCACCTTCCTAACCTGCAATCTTCTACCTGACCTCTCCACCCCCAACCCCACTCTGGCCTATCACCCTCACCTTAACCTCCTTCCACCTATCGCATTCCCAATGCCCCTCCCCCAAGTCCCTCCTCCCTACCTTTTATCTTAGCCTGCTGGACACACTTTCCTCATTCCTGAAGAAGGGCTTACGCCCAAAATGTCAGTTCTCCTGCTCCTTGGATGCTGCCTGACTTGCTGCACTTTTCCAGCAGCACATTTATCAGCTCTGATTTCCAGCATCTGCAGTCCTCACTTTTTTCAGAGTGGGTATACTGACAGGAAGGGTATACTGCTAGCGTTGGTATACCGACAGGGAGGGTAAACTGACAGGGAGGGTAACAAATTCCACCCTGACCTTAAATTTACCTGGACCATCTCTGACACCTCGCTCCCCTTCCTGGACCTCTCTATCTCCATTAATTACGACCAACTTGACACTGACATTTTTTACAAACCCACCGACTCCCATAGCTACCTGGATTACACCTCTTCCCACCCTATCTCTTGCAAAAATGCCATCCCGTATTCCCAATTTCTCCGCCTCCGCCGAATCTGCTCCCAGGAGGACCAGTTCCACCACAGAACACACCAGATGGCCTCCTTCTTTAGAGACCGCAATTTCCCTTCCCACGTGGTTAAAGATGCCCTCCAACGCATCTCGTCCACATCCCGTACCTCTGCCCTCAGACCCCACCCCTCCAACCGTAACAAGGACAGAACGCCCCTGGTGCTCACCTTCCACCCTACCAACCTTCGCATAAACCAAATCATCCGCCGACATTTCAGCCACCTCCAAACCGACCCCACCACCAGGGATATATTTCCCACCCCACCCCTTTCCGCCTTCCGCAAAGACCGTTCCCTCCGTAACTACCTGGTCAGACCCACTCCCCCCTACAACCCACCCTCCCATCCTGGCACTTTCCCCTGCCACCGTAGGAACTGCAAAACCTGTGCCCACACCTCCTCCCTCACCTCTATCCAAGGCCCTAAAGGAGCCTTCCACATCCATCAAAGTTTTATCTGCACATCCACCAATATCATTTATTGTATCCGTTGCTCCCGATGCGGTCTCCTCTATATTGGGGAGACTGGGCGCCTCCTAGCAGAGCGCTTTAGGGAACATCTCCGAGACACCCGCACCAATCAACCACACCGCCCTGTGGCCCAACATTTCAACTCCCCCTCCCACTCTGCTGAGGACATGGAGGTCCTGGGCCTCCTTCACTGCCGCTCCCTCGCCACCAGACGCCTGGAGGAAGAACTCCTCATCTTCCGCCTCGGAGCACTTCAACCCCAGGGCATCAATGTGGACTTCAACAGTTTCCTCATTTCCCCTTCCCCCACCTCACCCTAGTTCTAAACTTCCAGCTCAGTAACTGTCCCCATGACTTGTCCGGACTTGTCCGACCTGCCTATCTTCTTTTCCACCTACCCCATCCACCCTCTCCTCCTTGACCTATCACCTTCATCCCCACCCCCACTCACCCATTGTACTCGATGCTACTTTCTCCCCACCCCCACCCTCCTCTAGCTTATCTCTCCACGCTTCAGGGTATACTGACAGGGTGGGTATACTGACAGAATAGGTAAACTGACAGGGTGGGTATACTGACAGGTGGGTATACTAACAGGGTGGGTAAACTGACAGGGTGGGTATACTGACAGGTGGGTATACTAACAGGGTGGGTATACTGACAGAGTGGGTATACTGACAGAGTAGGTAAACTGACAGAGTGGGTATACTGACAGGGTGGGTATACTAACAGGGAGGGTATACTGACAGAGTGGGTATACTGTCAGAGTGGGTATAATGACAGGGAGGGTAAACTGACAGGGAGGGTATACTGATAGGGTGGGTATACTGACAGGGAAGGTATACTGACAGGGAGGGTATACTGACAGAGTGGATATACTGATAGGGTGGGTATACTGACAGGGAAGGTATACTGACAGGGAGGGTATACTGACAGAGTGGGTATACTGACAGAGTGGGTATACTGACAGAGTGGGTATATTGACAGGGTGGGTATACTGACAGGGTGGGTATACTGACAGAGTGGGTATATTGACAGGGTGGGTATACTGACAGGGAGGGTATACTGAGAGAGTGGGTATATTGACAGGGTGGGTATACTGACAGGGAGGGTATACTGAGAGATTGGGTATACTGACAGGTGGGTATACTGACAGGCTGGGTATACTGACAGGGTGGGTATACTGACAGGCTGGGTATACTGACAGGGTGGGTTTACTGACAGGGTGGGTATACTGACAGGCTGGGTATACTGACAGGGTGGGTTTACTGACAGGGTGGGTATACTGACAGGGAGGGTATATTGACAGGGTGGGTATACTGACAGAGTGGGTATACTGACAGGGTGGGTATACTGACAGGGAGGGTATATTGACAGGGTGGGTATACTGACAGGGTGGGTATACTGACAGGGTGGGTATACTGACAGGGAGGGTAAACTGACAGGGTGGGTATACTGACAGGGTGGGTATACTGACAGAGCGGGTATACTGACAGGGTGGGTATAATGACAGAGTGGGTATACTGGCAGGGTGGGCATACTGACAGGGAGGGTATACTGAGAGAGTGGGTTTACTGACAGGGTGGGTATACTGACAGGGTGGGTATACTGACAGGGTGGGTATGCTGACAGAGTGGGTATACTGACAGGGTGGGTATACTGACAGGGAGGGTAAACTGACAGGGTGGGTATACTGACAGAGTGGGTATACTGGCAGGGTGGGTATACTGACAGATTGGGTATACTGGCAGGGTGGGTATATTGACAGGGTGGGTATACTGACAGGGTGGGTATACTGACAGAGTGGGTATACTGACAGGGTGGGTATACTGACAGATTGGGTATACTGACAGGGTGGGTATACTGGCAGGGTGGGTATACTGACAGGGTGGGTATACTGACAGGGAGGGTATACTGACAGGGTGGGTATACTGACAGAGTGGTTATACTGGCAGGGTGGGTATACTGACAGGGAGGGTATACTGAGAGAGTGGGTATATTGACAGGGTGGGTATACTGACAGGGAGGGTATACTGAGAGAGTGGGTATACTGACAGGTGGGTATACTGACAGGCTGGGTATACTGACAGGGTGGGTATACTGACAGGCTGGGTATACTGACAGGGTGGGTATACTGACAGGCTGGGTATACTGACAGGGTGGGTATACTGACAGAGTGGGTATACTGACAGGGTGGGTATACTGACAGATTGGGCATACTGACAGGGTGGGTATGCTGGCAGGGTGGGTATACTGACAGGGTGGGTATACTGACAGGGAGGGTATACTGACAGGGTGGGTATACTGATAGAGTGGTTATACTGGCAGGGTGGGTATACTGACAGATTGGTTATACTGGCATGGTGGGTATACTGACAGGGTGGGTATACTGACAGAGTGGGTATACTGACAGGGAGGGTATACTGACAGAGTGGGTAAACTGACAGGGTGGGTATACTGACAGGGTGGGTATACTGACAGGCTGGGTATACTGACAGGGTGGGTTTACTGACAGAGTGGGTATACTGACAGGGTGGGTATACTGACAGGGTGGGTATAATGACAGAGTGGGTATACTGGCAGGGTGGGCATACTGACAGGGAGGGTATACTGAGAGAGTGGGTATACTGACAGGCTGGGTATACTGACAGGGTGGGTATACTGACAGGGTGGGTTTACTGACAGGGTGGGTATACTGACAGGGAGGGTATATTGACAGAGTGGGTATACTGACAGAGTGGGTATACTGACAGGGTAGGTATACTGAGAGGGAGGGTATACTGACAGGGAGGGTATATTGACAGGGTGGGTATACTGACAGAGTGGGTATACTGACAGGGTGGGTATGCTGACAGAGTGGGTATACTGACAGGGTGGGTATACTGACAGGGAGGGTAAACTGACAGGGTGGGTATACTGACAGAGTGGGTATACTGGCAGGGTGGGTATACTGACAGATTGGGTATACTAGCAGGGTGGGTATACTGACACGGTGGGTATACTGACAGAGTGGGTATACTGACAGGGTGGGTATACTGACAGATTGGGTATAGTGACAGGGTGGGTATACTGGCAGGGTGGGTATACTGACAGGGTGGGTATACTGACAGGGAGGGTATACTGACAGGGTGGGTATACTGACAGAGTGGTTATACTGGCAGGGTGGGTATACTGACAGATTGGTTATACTGGCATGGTGGGTATACTGACAGGGTGGGTATACTGACAGAGTGGGTATACTGACAGGGAGGGTATGCTGACAGAGTGGGTAAACTGACAGGGTGGGTATACTGACAGGGTGGGTATACTGACAGAGCGGGTATACTGACAGGGAGGTTATACTGACAGGGTGGGTATACTGACAGGGAGGGTATACTGACAGGGAGGGTATACTGACAGGGTGGGTATACTGACAGAGTGGGTATACTGACAGGGAGGGTATACTGACAGAGTGGGTATACTGACAGGGTGGGTATACTGACAGGGAGGTTATACTGACATGGAGGGTATACTGACAGAGTGGGTATACTGACAGGGAGGTTATACTGACATGGAGGGTATACTGACAGGGTGGTTGTACTGACAGGGAGGTTATACTGACAGGGAGGGTATAATGACAGGGAGGTTCTACTGACAGGGTGGGTATACTGACAGGGTGGGTATACTGACAGGGTGGGTATACTGACTCTGAACTCGCTGACTGTTTGTTTCTGGAAATGTTTTGATTGTTTTGCCACTGAAAGGCCGCTGCCCCCACTCCTGTCCAAGCTGGGAATCAAAACCACGGGTCCTGTCTCAGGGTAAGGAGCCTGTTGGTGGGGTGGTAGCTCCGTGGTTAGCACTGCTGTATCACAGTGACAGGAACCCAGGTTCGAGTCCACCCTTGGGTGACTGTGTGGAGTTTGTACATTGTCTTTCAGCTTCTGTGGGTGAGGTGGATTGGCCATGGAGAATGCAGGGATAGGGGTCTGAGTGGGATACTCTTTGGTGGGTTGGTGTCAACCCAAAGGGCCAAATGGCCTCTTCCATCCTGCAGACATTTTATGATTTAGCACTAAGATGAGGAGTACTTCTGGTTTGCTCAAAGGGTTCTGAATTTTTGGCTTGTCCATGCCCCACTATTGAATATGTTTATGGCTGGTATAGGCAGATGTTTGTCTTAAAATAAGATCATTCATGGGATGAAGAAATCACTGCCTGGACCAACCCTAAATGCCCCGAGAGGGTGGTACAAGTTGCCTTGTTGAACCACTACAAAACCATCTGCTGCAGGCAGCCTCACATTCCCATTAAGGAGGGAATCTAGGATTTTAACCCAGCAACACTGAAGGAGCAGTGATAGATTTCCCAGTCAGAATGGTGAGTGGCTTGAAGAGGAGTTTACAAGTGGAGGTGTCCTGATGTACCTGCTGCCCTTTGTCCACAGAGTGACGCCAATTTAATGGTTTCAATTCCTGCACCAGCTGAGGTTACCAGGAACCTGTACTTGGCCTGATGGATGATCACCCTCTGGTTAATGCAACATCAGTCATCACTCACCAGGGAGGGAGCATCTCCATGGTCTGGGAAGACTAGGATGACTTTAGTTTGCTCCTTTAACTTCTCGATAGAAGTGGTCATGGATTTGGAAGGTGCTGCCTGAGGATCTTTGGTGAGTTTCTGCTGTGAATTGTAGAATGTACACACTGTTGCTACCGAGCGCCGTTAGTGGAGGGAGCAGATGCTTGTGGATGAGATACCAATCAAGTGAGTTGCTTTGTCCTGGATGGTGCTGAACTCCTGGAGTGTTGTTGGGGCTGCAGCCATCCAGACCAACCGGGGAGTACTCCAATACCCTCATGACTTGTGCCTTGGAGATGGTGGACGGGCTTTGGGGAGTCAGGAGGTATTGCAGGAGGTCAGGAGTCAGGAGGTCAGGAGTCACTGCAGTATTCCTAACTTCTGATCTGCTTTTGTTGACACAGTATTTATCCGTCAAATTCAGTTCAATTTCAGATCAATGTTACCCCCTGAATGTCGATCGTGGGGTATTTAGAGATAGTAACGCCATTGAATGTAAGGAAGTGATGGTGAGATTCTCTCTGGTATGAGCTAGTCATTTCCTGGCAATGGTTTGCAATTGCCACTTGTCAGCCAGACTTTATTGCATTTGAACATGAACTGCTCCAGTCAGTGACGAGTCGTGAATGGTGCCGAACATTGTGCAATCGTCAGTGAACATCCATACTTCTGACCTTATGATGGAGGGAAGGTCATTGATGAAGCAGCTGAAGATGGTTGGGCCCAGGACACTATCCTGAGGGAGTCCTGCAGAGATGTCCTGAGATGACTGACCCTCCAACAGCCACGACCATCTTCCTATGTGTCAGGTATGATTCCGGCCACCCGAGAGTTTGCCCCCCTGATACCCAATGATTCCAGTTTTGCTCGGGCTCCTTGATGCCATACCCGTTCGAATGTTCCCTTGGTGTCAAGGGCGGTCACTCTCACCCCCACCTCTGCAATTCAGCTCTTTTCCCCATATTTGAACCAAGGCTGTGATGAGGTCAGGAGCTGAGTGGCCCTGGCAGAATCCCAAACCCTAGTTGTCACGATATAGTCGGATGAATCTACATCTGAGCACTGGGATCTATGCTGATTTCTATAGCCATAGGTTGCTAGCATGGAATATGGGGGCAGGGTTACTCCAGAACATCAGGCTTTAAGTAAACTGAATAAGTAACAGCTGTATAATAAAACTCCTTCCCAAACTCCTTCCAACATTAGGCCTCCGTTCCTTCAAGAACTCTGCGTTTCTTCAACTCTGGCTTCTCAAACAACCCCCCACTTCCTCCACGGCACATGGGCAGGCCATGACTCGAAATATCATGGCCTCGACTCCCAAATGCTCTCCATCTCACTTCCTCTTTCTACTGTTTCAAGGGGCTCATTAGAAACCTTTCAACTGAGTCAAAATCGTAGAGTCAGACAGCACTGAAACAGTCCCTTCGGTCCAACCAGTCCGTGCTGAACCTAATTCCAAACTAAGCCAGTCCCAGCTGCCTGCTCCTGGCCCATATCCCTCCAAACCTTTCCTAGTCCTGTACTTATCCAAATGTCTTTTAAATGTTGTAATTGTACCCACATCCACCAAGTTCATTCCAGGTGCAAACCATCCTCTGTGTAAAAACTTTGCCCTTCATGTCTTTCCTCTCCTCTCACCTTAGAAATGTGGCCCGCGAGCCTTGAAAATCCCTCATCCTAGGGAAACAACAACTACCATTAACCTTATCTATAACCTTCATGATTTTGCAAACTTTCTATGAGGTCACCTCTCGACCTCTCACACTCCAGTGAAAAAAGTCCCAGCTTATCCAACCTTTCTTTATAACTCAAACCTTTCATCCCCGGCAACATGCTGGTAAATCTCCTTTGAACCCTCTCCAGCTTAATAACTTGGTCATCAGAACAGGACATAGTATTCCATAGAAGGTTTCACCAATGTCCTGTACAACTCCGTTACTCAAAGGACTGAGCTTTTGTCATCTTGTTGTTTCTGTACCCTCTTTCAGCTCTGAGTTAATTTGCATCGAATTACATTTGTGCAAAGCACTTCAGGACATTAAGCAATGTGAAATGTGCTATAAAAATGCCAGTTGTTGCTGGTATAGTCCGAGCTATCTTTGAAGGAGGAGAAGACCGTCTCAGAGAATGGGGTTTGTCGATGACTGGCTCATTACACTGAGTTTGCAGGTCTTTCTGCAGCCCACACACATGGTGTGTATCTGATTTATCGACTAGAGAAGGATCAAACTAAAAAGTCATAGTCCTCTGAGCCTCAGGACATACTTCCCTGCTTTCTGTATTATTCTACAATGTAGGAGCTTGGTAAGAAAATCTGCCTGAAATGTTATATTATGACTTGAGTTAATGGCGCTTTTGTGAATAGATGAGCTGTCTTGTGAGATGGTCATAAAACACAGTTGTATTGATGCCTGGAGGGTACAAACACTTCATTTCCACAAACTGCCTTAACTTACAGAATCTGGATAATGAATGTCTCATGAATTGGCAGCGGAACACAAATCACCAGCAGTCTGGTCCTGGCCGAGGGTATATTTCACCACCAACACCATGTGAAAGGCTCTCAGTATCTCAGGGCGGGCTGCCACCTCATTCAAAGCGGGCAAAATGACGGCAAAAAAAAAATGAACAGCGATGTCAACTCTCTACCTTGCGTTTTCAGCTGCCTAGGCCTTAAACAGTGGGAAGGCCTCCCTCAACCTCACTGCCCATCTCTGATCTGTGAGAGGAAACTTTCAAAGCAATGTCTTCAAGCAAGCTCCTGTTCTGAAACCTCCTTCGGTGGTCCACTGTCAAACCGTATTTGATGGTAGTCCCAGAGAGTGGTTTGGCTTGTAGTTAAATGGTCCCTGTCTGAACACTGCTGGCTTGGGCCTGTGCTCATAGCAATAGTTTGCCTCTTGCATTTTGAAAGTAACCTAGTGGCAAAGGATCTTTTCACTCTCTTGACTGATTTTAGCTAAACTTTAGCTGATTCGGCAGCTTATCCAGCAAGTAAAGGAGGCAGTGTTCAGAATGTAAATTTATCTTATCCTTTCATAGGATGTGGGCAGAATCATAGAATCCCTACAGTGTGGGAGCAGGTCATTTGGCCCATTGAGTCCATGACACCCTTCCCAAGAGCTTCTTACCCAGACCCACCCCCAGCCCTGTCTTTCCCATTGGTTAATGCACCTAACCTACACATCCCTGCACACTTTGGGCAATTTCCCATGGCCAATTCACCCAACCTGCCGATCTTCGGACTGTGGGAGGAAACCGGAGCACCTGGATGAAACTCGTGCAGACACGGGGAGAACGTGCAAACTCCACACAGACACCCAAGGCTGGAATTGAATTTGGGTCCCTGGCGCTGTGAGGCAACATTGCCAACCATTGAGTCACTGCACCACCCTGAGAAGGTGAGGCTGAGCTGCCTTGTCGAATCACTGCAGTTCATGTGCTATAGGTATTCCCACAGTGCTGACGGGGAGGGAATTCCAGGACTTTGACCCAGCGACACTGAAGGAATGGCCATATATTTCCAAGTCAGAATGGTGAGTATTTGGGAGGGGAACGTGCAGGGAGGGGATGGAGTTCCCATTTATCTGCTGTCCCTTGTCTTTCGACGCAGCCTCCTGCTGCCTTGGAAACCTTTGTGAGCTGTAGGATATTTGGATGGGCACAGCAGGAGGTTAATCTTTATCTTGGCCTCATAAACTCGAAATGTTAACCTTACTTCTCTATCCGTGGGCGGATTTAAAAGATGATTTGATGTGAGAAAGAGGATGAAAGACTTACCTACACTCTAGGAATAGAATCAAATTGCTACAGTGTGAAAACAGGCCCTTCAGCCCAACAAGTCCACACTGACCCTCCGAAGAGTACCCATCCCCCTCCCTTATTATCCCACATTTACCCATGACTAACAAACATAAGCTACACATCCCTGAACACTATGGGGCAATTTAGCATGGCCAATCCACCTAACCTGCACATCTTTGGATTGTGGGAGGGAACCCACGCAGACACGAGGAGAATGTGCAAACTCCACACAGAGAGTTGCCCAGGGCTGGGCTTGAACCTGGGTCCCTAGCGCTGTGAGGCAGCAGTGCCAACCACTGAGTCACCGTGCCATCTCCTGGGAGTTAGGGCCTAGGCAGCTGCAAGCAAAGCAGCCAATACACCTCACCTGGAGTATGTGTGTGGGTCTGGTCACCCTGGTAAAGGAAGGATATTATTAAACTGGAGAACGTTCTGAAGAGATTTACCAGGATGTTGCCGGGAGTGGAGAGTTTGGGAGGCTGGATAGGCTGGGACATTTCACACTGGAGTGTAGGAGGTTGAGTGGTAACCTTACTGAGGTTTGTAAAATCATTCGGGGTATAGATAAGGTGAACGGCAGGAGTCTTTTCCCTAAGGTGGGGGATTTCAGGGAACATACCTTTACAGTGAGTGGAGGAAGATTTTAAAAAGACACGAGGGACAATTTTTTACACAGGGAATGGCTTATGTGTAGAATGAACTTCCAGATGAAGTGGTTGATATGGTTACAGTTGCAATACTTAAAAGACATTTGGATAACTTCATGATTAGGAAATGTTTGGTGGGATACAGGCCAAGCACAGGGAGGTGGGACCAGTTTAGATTAGGAACATGGACTGGTTGGACTGAAGGGTCTGTTTCCGTGCTGTGAGTCTGCGAGTGACTCATATGGGGAGGAGGCAGAAGGGGGTAGAGGCCAAAAAAAAACCACGCTGCCCTTCGAAGGCTGTAAGAACGGTGGAGAGTGTGGAGTTACAGAGGGACAAGGCCATGAAATGCTTTGAAGTGAGAATCTGACAGTGGTGGTATTTGTGGTTTGGGAGTGACTATAGGCCAGTGACGGGTGAACAGGACTCAAAGTGGGAAGCAAGGTTCAGAGAAGCATATGCAAGACGGAAGGTGGGGAGCCACCCTGGACAACTCAGGAGGGGTCAATAATGCCATAGCACTCCTGAAATATCAGGCCCTTCAGCAGTCCTTCGGTTTTGGAAGGTAGGCTGATTAATGCATCATGATGGGAAGATGAGAGCAATTTTCTTTCTCTGCTGTGCTCCAGCTTGCCTGCATTGAAATATCAAATCTTGAGGAGATATTAGCCTTGCTGTTGCCCTTTGGTAACAGTAATGAGTTCCACAGCGCTCTGACGCCTCTCAGGTTCCCAGCAGTAATTCATGGCTCACGGACAGGGAGTGTGGTTGTCAGGCAACCCCAAAACGAAATGAAAAACTGGGTCTGCTTTGCACTTCATTAACCTGCATCAGTCATCCGGCAGACAAAACCCTCTCCAAACCACAGCCACTCGAGCAGAGACAATTGGAGATTGTGGCAATATCTCAAAGTCTGGCCCAGTCAGTGTTGGGATCTGTCGACAACCCAGGGAGGGATTATACCTCTCCTCGGTTTGTCGAGTGGGATTCATGGTGCCCGGTCCGTCATGCCTGGGAGCAGCCTTTCTCCCACTATCCTCCACCCTTCACCTCATTCATTCCACGTCTCTTCCCAACGGAAGAGCAGAGCAGGGTTGTGGACGTGCCCTCGCCGTTGCCAGAGGTTCACTCTGCAGCCCCACGTTCAAAGGGCCAGCAACCCAGTCCCTCAGACACTGCAGGTCAGGGACTGGCCCTCACCATGTGTGGTGCTGAGTTGGTCTCAGGGAGGACGTGGCCCAGAGAGAAGGCGAGCCCGTCGCCCTGCTTTGTTCACAGGGACCTGGCAGTGTCGGTGCTCAGGATGGTGGAGAGGAGACCAGTCCACTTCACTGCCAATGGAGGCCATGCCACTTGATCCAGCCAGACCCGACACAGATTGTAGCCTGGCGCAGGGCAATGCCCCCAGGCCACGACTTCCTCCCTGCTACCTCCCACTCACACAACCACGACTCCAACTCTGTCACCTCTCACGGAGACTCATGGAGTAAAGCCCTCACCATGCCCAGGCATCGTCTCTCGTTCACCTCGTCCCTCCAGAATACTAAATAACTGTGGCCTCGGCACTGAGCCCTTCAGCCCTCCACTAGTTACAGGCGCCATCCCAATTCCTAATCCCAGTTCGAAACTGAGTCATACAGCATGGGAACAGACCCGTTGGTCTAACCAGTCCACGCTGACCATAATCCCAAACTAAACTGCCTGCACTTGACCCATACCCCTACAAACCTTTCTGATTCATGTACTTATGTAAATGGTGTTTAAATGTTCTAACTACCTGCATCCACCATTTCTGCAGGAAGTTAATTCCACACACAAACAGGGACTCTGTGTAAAAAACTCTGTGTTAAAAAAAAATTACCCCTCATGTCTTTTTAAAATCTTTCTCCTCTCATCTTAACAATATACCCCCTTGTCTTGAAATTGCCCATCCTAGGGAAAAGATACTTGCCATTCACCTTATCTGTATCCCTCGTGATTTTATAAACGTCTGTAAGATCATCCCTCAACCTCTGCTCCAGTGAAAGATGTCCCAGCCTATCCAGTCTCTCTTTATAACTCAAACCCTCCAGTCCCAGCAACATCCTGGTAAATCTCTTCTGAACCCTCTCCAGTTTAATAATATCCTTCCCATAACAGAGTGACCCGAACTGCACGCAGTATTCCAGAAAAGGCCTCATTAATGTTCAGTTCAACCTCAACATGATATTGAGGGAATGCCATTGCTTGTGTGAACCTAAGGGGAGTTATATCTCGTTTAGCCCTGTTTTGATTTGTCTGTCTGTCTGGAAGTTTATATAATGGCATTGGGAAATAGGTGCAGTATATCCTGCTGCAATAAAATGATATGAGACTCTCTGCATTTAGAATTCAGCAGGAGGCTTATGTTTATCTCACTCTTGCTTTCAAGGCTCAAGAAAATCTTTGTCCCCTGTTGTTTTAATTAAAATGAATATTGCTCCTGACTAAATCGCAGCCATTACTTGTCCTTCTCACTGTACAATGCATCCATTATCATCACTGAGTCCCCGGTTGCCCGAACGTTGTCACAACGAAACCTGAAATCAATGTGAAGTAAATTAAAAAGCTGGCGATGGGGCAATAATGCACCAGAACAAATTGAGCAAAGTTGCCATGATGTTACCTGAAAGAGCCATTACATTTTCTCTGGCCACCTCAACTCACATCACTAAATATTGAAATTCTGTGAGCTGATATGTATTAACAACATCCGACAACTCCATGGGGTCGCTGGCGCTCACTTTGATTTCAGCTGATGATACAAACGTTGCAATACCAGCCAAGACCCCCATTCTCCATCTCCCTAGTTTTTTAATTGCAAACAGTCCCCAGATTACTGCTGGGGGTTAGCTCAGACCACAGCAGGAACAGGATTCATATCAAACCTGTGCTCATATTTGGCAACTATCTTCTGCTATCACATGCACCAGTCAATCTCCTTGAGCATTCCATAGGAGGGCTGTGGCGGAAAATTTTAAATCGGCTGCAGTTATATTGTAGAATCCCTACAAGACAGATCGGGGTTATTTGGGTCTACCCTGACCCTCTGAAGAGCAGCCCAGCCTATCAACACAGCCAGTTCCCCCCCAACACTGCATACCATGGGCAACTTAGCATGGCTAATCCACCTAACCTGTACATCTTTGGATTGTGGGAAGAAACCCACACATACACAGGGGAGAATGTGCAAACTCCACACAGACAGGCTGGAAGCGAACCCAGCTCCCTGATACTGCGAGGCAGTAGTGCTACCACCGAGCCACCCAAGTTACTTTTGGCAAGGAACCTGTTTGGTAAAAGTTATCTTTCTGATGTTAATCTCCGGAATCCACAGGTGAGGGCTCAGAAGACCGGAAAACCGCGAATACTGTTCCTTTGTTCAAGAAAGGCAACAGGGTAGTCTAGGAAATTATAGTCTGGTGAGTCTTACTGCTAGTGGTCGGAAAATTATTGGCAAAGATTCTTAGGAACAGGATTTACTTGCATTAGAGAAGAATATACTTACTGGAGACAGTCAGTCAGTGTGGTTTCATGCGAGGATGGTCTTCATGGAGTTTTTTGCGTTAAGTGTTGAAAGTGACTTGTCAGGGTGAAGCGATGGTATTGTCTACATGTATTGTGCTAAAGCATTGAACCAGGTCTCTCATGATAGGCTGGACTAGAAGATCAAATTGTGTAGAATCCATGGTAAGGGGGCAGGTTGGATACAAAATTGGCTTGGCCAGAGACGCCAGGATGTGGAGGTGGAGGTGCCGGTGCTGGACTGAGATGGACAAAGTTGGAAGTCACACAACACCAGGTTATAATCCAACGAGTTTATTTGAAATCATAAGCTTTTGGAGCACGACTAGTTAGTCAGGTGAAGCCAACCTCACTTCCACCTGATGAAGGAGCAGTGCTCCAATGGCTTGAGATTTCAAATATAGCTGTTGGACTATAACCCATTATCTTACCCATTCCTGACCTTAGCCATAGAAGACAGGAGATCAGAGCTGAAAATATGGTGCTGGAAAAGCGCAGCAGGTCAGGCAGCATCCAAGGAGCAGGAGAATCGACGTTTCGGGCATGAGCCCTTCTTCAGGAATGAGGAAAGTGTGCCCAGCAGGCTAGGATAAAAGGTAGGGAGGAGGGACTTGGGGGAGGGGCGTTGGGAATGCGATAAGTGGAAGGAGGTCAAGGTGAGGGTGATAGGCCGGAGTGGGGGTGGGGGCGGAGAGGTCAGGAAGAAGATTGCAGGTTAGGAAGGCGGTGCTGAGTTCGAGGGATTTGACTAAGACAAGGTGGGGGGAGGGGAAATGAGGAAACTGGAGAAATCTGAGTTCATCCCTTATGGTTGGAGGGTTCCGAGGTGGAAGACATAGAAGACAGAGGGTGGCTGTGGAGGGATACTTTTCTGACTGGAAGCCTGTGACCAGCAAGGATCAATGCTAGAATCGTTATTATTTGTAAGATATATAAATAATTTGGATGAAAATGTCAGTGGTCTGATTAGTTAGTTTGCAGTTGACATAAAAATTGGTGGAGACGTGGATAGTGAGGAAGGATATCAAAGGATGCAGGAGGATATAGATCAGCTGGAAGGTTGGGGAGAGAAATGGGTGATGGAGTTTAATCCTGACAAGTGTGAGGTTATACAGTTTAGGAGGTCAAATGCAAGAGCAAAGTATACAGTAAATGGTAGCCGTTGGTAGACAGTGGGATCTTGGAGTCCAAGTATATACCTCACTGAAAGTAGCAACACGAGTGGGTAAGGTGATAAAGAAGGTGTATAGTGTGTTTGCATTCACTAATCAGGGCACTCAGTATAAAAGTTGGCAGGTCAAGTTGCAGCTGTATATGACGTCAGTCAAGCTACCTTTGGAGTATTGTGCTCTTCAGGTCTTCGCACAGTAGGAAGGATGTGGAGGCTTTGGAGAGGGTGCCGAAAGGGTTTACCAGACCGTGCCTGGATAGGAGTGTATTCACTATAAGGAGACGGTGGAGAAATTTCGATTTTGCTCGAGCATTGAGGGCCGAGGGGTGAGCTGATAGAATTATTTTGACCCTGAATGAGGTATTTATGCAGTTGGTTTATAGATATATTGCTTGATTCCACATTAACTGTTTGAGTTTGATGCCCTTTGCGATTCTACAGTAGAAGAACAGGGGTAGACTATTTAAACCCTGGAGTCTATTCTGCTGTTCAATTAGATCTTGGGGTTCATCTGTTACATAGTGATTGTAACAAGGTCAGCCAGGTGGACCTCATAGAATATGAGTTCCCTGGTCAGGGCTGATAATCTGGTCCAATCAGGGAGTCCTGGCTGACAGATAAGAACAGGAGTGTCAGAGGCTCTGTTCACTCTGGTTCCTGACTCTGAATGAGGCAGTTTTAAAGTCAAGGACTGTTGATGTGTAAATAATTCCTGGGGAGAGGGGATGGTGTTGTGGTATATTTGGCCAGACTGTTATTCCTGGTGGTTCTGGGGACCTGGGTTTGAATCCCGGCACAGCAAATGTTGGAAGTAAGAGTCTAATGACCAGGAATCGCCGTTGATTGTCAGGAAAAAAACCCCCTCTGGTTCACTGATGTCCTTTCGGGAAGGAAACAGCCATCCTTACCTGGTCAGGCCTACATGTGACTCCAGACCCACAGGCAATGGGGTTAACTCTTCACTGCCATCTGGGTAATTAGGGATGGACAATAAATGCTGGCCCAGCCGGTGACACCCTCATCCCGTGAATAAATAAAATAAAGGATCATTTGGTGATGGGATACCAGTGGAGTTATGTCACTTTTACCTGATATCCTTATCCAATAAATAATCTCTCTGTCCCTGTACTTTGGGGGAAATAGTTCCATATTGATTTTTGGAATCCCTTATGTGAGGTATTGTTTTTCTCATTTCACTCTTGGCTGGCATTTTAAGACAGAACTCTCTTGATTTGGCTCCCACTGATACCATTCCATTGGTTGGAATGCTCAGGTTTTCTGAAACAATTGTGCACCAGGTAGAGTTTGTCCCTGAGGGTTTCCACTGATCTCACTCAATGATCACAGCAGTGGCACCACATTTACACACTCTCATATACTCACACTCACACACTCTCTCATACACACACACACTCTCAAACACTCACACACACACTCTCATATACTCACACTCACACACATACTCACACACACACACACACTCTCATATACTCACACACACACACACTATCATATACTCACACTCACACACACTCACACACACACTCTCATATTCTCACACACACACTCTCACACTCACACACACACACACACACACTCTCACATACTCAGACACACACACTCACAGACACACACACTCTCACACTCACACACACTCACACTCTCACATACTCAGACACACACAGTCACACACTCACAGACACACGCACTCTCACACACACACTCTCACACTCACACACAAGCACACTCACACACACTCAAATTCACACACACTCAGACACCTGCATGCACACTCACACAAACACACACACACACTCACTCTCACACACACTCACACTCATGCTCTCACACTCTCACACTCACACACTCACACACACACACTCACACACACTCTCATATACTCACACACACACACTCATATACTCACACACACACTCTCACATACTCACACTCACACGCTCTCACACTCACACACACACTCAAAC
This sequence comes from Chiloscyllium punctatum, assembly GCF_047496795.1. Classification (NCBI taxonomy): domain Eukaryota; kingdom Metazoa; phylum Chordata; class Chondrichthyes; order Orectolobiformes; family Hemiscylliidae; genus Chiloscyllium; species Chiloscyllium punctatum. The sequence goes on from NC_092775.1 coordinate 57,541,592, forward strand.
TCGCACACACTCACACACCTGCACACACACTCAATCTTACATACAGACTCACACTCATACTCTCACACTCACACACACACACTCTCTCTCACACACAGACACTCTCTCTCACACCCACGCATCCTCTCTCTCACACACACGCTCACACACATACACTCACACTCACACACACACACTCACACACACACACACTCACACACACACTCACACACTCACACACACACTCTGACACAAACACTCACACACACTCTCATATACTCACACTCACACACACAAACACACACTCTCACACTCACACACTCACACACTCACACACACACTCTCTCATATACTCACACTCACACACACACACTCTCATATACTCACACACACTCGCTCTCACACGCGCACACTCACACTCATACTCTCACACAGACACACACACTCACTAACACACACAGTCACACACACACTCTCATATACTCACACACACTCACACAAACGCACACACACTCACTCTCACACACACACACTCACACTCTCACACTCACACACACACTCACACACACACACTCACACACACTCTCAAACTCACACACACTCACACGCACTCACACACACACACTCACACTCACACACACACACTCACACACACTCTCAAACTCACACACACTCACACTCACACTCGCACACTCACAAACACTCACTCACACACACTCACACATCACTCACATGCTCCCACATACATGCACTCACTCACACACACTCACACCCTCACTCACACAGACACACTCACCCTCACACACACGCTCTGACTCACACACTGACACACACTCACACTCACACAAACATGCACTTACTCACACACGCTCACACACACACACTCACACACTCACTCACACTCACACACACTTACACACTCACACACACACTCACTCACACACACATACACTTACACACACACTGAAACACACACACTCACACATTCACACACACTCACACATTCACACACACTCACACAGACTCACACACTCACACACACACTCACAAACTCACACACACACACACACTTAACCACACACACTCACACATACACACTAACACACACACTCACACAGACACACTCACACTCACACACACGCTCTGACTCACACACTCTCACTCACACTCATCCACACATGCACTCACTCACACACACACACTCACACACTCACTCAAACACTCACAGACACACACTCGCACACTCACAAACACTCACTCACACACACTCACACATCACTCACACACTCCCACATACATGCACTCACTCACACACACACACACTCACACCCTCATTCACACAGACACACTCACACTCACACACACGCTCTGACTCACACACTGACACACACTCACACTCACACAAACATGCACTTACTCACACACACACTCACACACTCACTCAAACACTCACAGACACACACTCGCACACTCACACACACTCACTCACACACACTCACACAGAATCACACACACTCACACATCACTCACACACTCCCACATACATGCACTCACTCACACACACACACACTCTCACACACACACTCACATAGAGTCACACACACACGCATACACTCTCACGCACACTCACACTCTCACACACACTCACACGTACACAGACACACTCATACACACACACCCACACACACTCACACTCACAATCTCACCCACTCACACACGCACACACACATACACACTCACACATGCACACTCACACTGACACACACACACACACTCGCTCAAACACTCACAGACACTCACTCACACACACTCGCACACTCACACACACTCACTCACTCACACACTCACTCTCACACACACGCACACACGCACACACTCACTCTCACACTCAGACTCACACTCACACACAGTCACACGCATTCACATGCATTTACACACTCACACTCACACACACACACTCACACAGACACACTCACATTCACACACTCACACAGACATGCACTCACACACTCACACACACACTCGCTCACACTCACACATTCTCACACACACACACTCACACACACTCACACACTCAGACACACACACTCACACACACTCATACACTCACCCACACTCACACACACACTGACATATACACAGACACACTCACACACACACTTATGCACACACTCACACTTACACTCACACTCTCACACACTCACGCACGCACACACGCTCATGCACACTCACACATGCTCACTCACACACACACAATCACTCACACAGACACACTCACACTCACTTACTCACACACACACACTCACACACTCACAGACACTTACTCACACACACTCACACACACACTCACTCACTCACACAGACACGCTCACATTTACACACTCACAGACATGCACTCACACACTCACACACACTCACTCACACTCACAAATTCTCGCACACACTCACACACTCACACAGACACACTCACATTCACACACTCACACACATGCACTACACACTCAAACACACTCATACACTCACTCACACTCACACATACACAGACACACACTACTATACACTCACACACGCGCACTCACACATTCTCACACACACTCACACACACACTCACACAGAAGCACTCACATTCACACACTCACACACACATGCACTCACACACACACACACACACACTCACACACACACTCATTCACTCACTCACACTCACACACACACACACACTCACACATACACAGACACACACACACTCACACACACACACTCACCCACTCACGCGGACACACATGCACATACACACTCACAAACACACACTCGCACGCTCACACACACATTCGCACTCACTCACACAGACACACTCACACACACTCATAGACTCACCCACACTCACACTCTCACACACACTCACACCCTCACACACACTCACACTCTCACACACACTCACACGTACACAGACACACTCATACACACACTCACACACACTCACACTCACAATCTCACCCACTCACACACGCACACACACATACACACTCACTCTCACACACTCACACACACTCAGACTCACACACTCAAACACACACTCACACACAGTCACACGCATTCACACGCACTCACACACACACTCACACACACGACACACACACAAACGCACACACAACACACACACACATACACTCACACACACACTCACACTCACACATGCGCACTCACACACTCACATACATTCACACACACAGTCACATTCACACACACAAGCACATACTCACATAATCACACTCACACAATCAGATTCAGACACACACACTCTTGCACTCACACATTCGCACACAGTCACACACATCATACAAACTCACTCACACACTCATTCTCACACACATTCACACATACACACTCACACATGCACACACACTCTCACACACACTCACACCACACACACTCAACCACTCACACACTCTCATACTCACACTGACAGACTCACACACTCAAACACTCACTCACACTCACTCTCTCACACTCACACACTCTCACATACACACATTCACACACACACATTCACACACTCACACGTACACGCACACACACACACTCACATAATCACGCACTCACACAATCAGACTCAGACACACACACTCTTGCACTCACACACTCGCACACACACACATGATACAAACTCACTCACACACTCATTCTCACACACATTCACACATACACACTCACACATGCACACACACTCTCACACACACTCACACCACACACACTCAACCACTCACACACTCTCATACTCACACTGACAGACTCACACACTCAAACACTCACTCACTCACTCTCTCACATTCACATACACACTCACACACACACCCACACTCACACACTCTCTCACACACACTCACACACACTCACACTCACGCTCATTTTCACACTCACACACATACTAACACACTCACACACACTAACAAACACACACTCACTCACACACATATGCACTCACACACTCACTTGCACACTCACTCACACTCACTCTCTCACACTCACACACTCTCACATACACACATTCACACACACACATTCACACACTCACACGTACACGCACACACACACACTCACATAATCACGCACTCACACAATCAGACTCAGACAAACACACTCTTGCACTCACACACTCGCACACACACACATGATACAAACTCACTCACACACTCATTCTCACACACATTCACACACACACTCATACCCACACTCATACCCACACTCACACACATATACTCACACACACTCAGACTCACACAATCACACTCACACACACTCAACTCACACACACTCACACTCACACACACACACACATACACTCACTCACACAATGCACACTCACACACACACTCACACACACACTCACACATGCACTCACACACACACACTAACACACTCACACTCACTCATGCACACTCACACACATTCACTCACGTACACACTCACACACTCACACACACATGCACTCACACACGCTCACACACACGCATTCACACACACTCACACACACACACAAACAGACTCAGACACACTTACACACACACACACTCACACACTCTTGCACTCACACACTCACACTCACACACACACACATTCATACCCACACTCACACATTCACACACACACACACTCAGACTCACACACACTCACACACACTCAGACTCACACACACTCAGACTCACATGCACTCACATACACACACACACTCACACACTCACACACTCACACATACTCACGCACACACTCAGACAAACACTCACACATTCTCAGACTCACACACACAAACACACAATCACAATCACACATTCATATACATACACAGACAGCTGGGCATACACACATACATTTGCACCCACACCATCTCACACTTACACATTCACACACACACAAACAAATGCACACCATACACACACATGCATGCACACACACACAAACACACTCCACACTCCAAACACACACACAAACACACATACACAAACGCACACACCACACACACAAGCACAATCACTATACACACACACACAAACACGCACACACACAAACCCACATGACACACACAGACAAACACGTGCACACACACGACACACACACAAACGCGCACACACACACACTCACACATGCGCACTCACACACTCACAAACATTCACACACTCACACACTCACACACATACTCACATTCACACACACAAGCACACACACATTCTCACACCCACACTCACGCACTCACGCACACACTCACACACACACACTCAGACTCACACACACTCACACACACTCAGACTCACATACACACTCACACACACACTGACACATGCACACACACTCTCACAGACACTCACATCACACACACTCAACCACTCACACACTCTCACACACACTCACACCACACACACTCAACCACTCACACACTCTCACACTCACACTCACAGACTCACACACTCACTCACTCTCACACACACACTTTCACACTCACACACACACTAACACACTCACACACTCACTCGCTCACTCACACACACTCACACACACTCTCACACACACACACTCACACATTCACACACTCACACATACACGCACACACTCACACATGCTCACACTCACACATTCACACATACTCACACACACTTGCCCACTCTTGCACCCACACACATCACACGCACTCACTCACACTCACACACTCACACACACATACTCACACACTCACACACACTTACACTCACTCAGACTCACACACACTCACACTCTCTCACACCCTCACACCCACATACTCACACACTCACACACACATACTCACACACTCACACACACTTACACTCACTCAGACTCACACACACTCACACTCTCTCACACCCTCACACCCACACACTCACACACACTCACAAACACTCAGACTCTCACACACACACTCACACACATCACACACTCACACTCACACTTACTCACTCACACTTGCACACACACACTCACACCCGCACACAGTCACACACTCACAAACACATACTCACACACTCACTCACACACACTCACACACACATACTCACACACTCAAACACAAACACACACTCACACACACACTCATGCACCCACACTCACACTCACACTCACACACACACTCACACATACACATACACATGCACACATGTGAATGATCTGTTTGAAGCAGGTGTCCCTCACTGAACCATGAAGGGTTTCGGGCCTTGCTGCTCGGCACAAGTTCGGCAATCCTTCCCTTTCAGATTCATTATTTAATCAGCCATTTATCTGATATCTATCCAGGACATCTTATCATCTGCTCTTTTCACATCTTTACAATCCCCACACCCCGTCACCCACCCTGTCTCCCTCTCCCCTTCCCTCCTTTCTCATTCTCTCTCACTCTCCCCCTCCTTCCTGCCTTTTCCTGTTTCTGTCTCTCAGTCTGTATCCGGATCCTTCCCTGCCCCTGAATGACGTGGGCCAAATATGACAGGAATGAGATTCTCTACCTGAGGTGAGGACGACCCGATTCTCCAAGTGGTCTCTGAATGGTGAGTCCAGCAAGAGAGCAAGTGAGAGATTTATTTCCATCCTTTGGAAGGCATTATCGTGCCAATGTTAGCCAATCGTGCCTCACTCTTGTGTCTTTTTCTTGTCCATGTGCAGGAGAGAAACCAGCCAGTGAGATTCCCAATGTGAAAGTCAGGATGGGTACCTGGTGACTCTAGCACCACTTGTTCTCAAGACCTCCATGTTAGGTAGCTGTCACCAACGTCTCAGGGCAATGACAACATGTGCCCCTGAGTCATAGAGATTGGCATTGGGTGAGCACTGGCCTCTGTATGCCCTCTAAGTCCATGGTGCAGTGCGGTTTCCACCTCACCGCTGCACTCTCAGTAGTGGCACAGTGATGGGCACTCAGCTCATGGCTTAGACTTGGCTGTATCCCTGGGCTCGAGAGTATGGTGCTGGGAAAGCACAGCTGATCAGGCAGCTTCTGAGGAGCAGGACATAAGCTCTTCATCAGGAATAAGACTTGTGGACCGGGGGGTGGGGGGGGGGGGCTGAGAGATAAATGGGAGGGGCATGGGCGCTGGGGAGCTGGGAATGCGATAGGTAGATGAAGGTGGGTGGGAAGGTGACAGGTTAGAGAGGAGGGTGGAGTGGATCGATGGGAAAGACAATGGGCTGGTCAAGAGGGCGGTGCCAAGTTGGAGGCTTGGGACTGGGGATAAGGTGGGGGGAGGGGAACTGAGGAAACTGGTGAAATCCACATTGATCCCGTGTGGTTGCAGGGGCCCAATGTGAAATATGAGGCGTTCTTCCTCCAGGCATCAAGTGGTTCGGGTTTGGTGATGGAGGAGGCCCAGGACCTGTATGTCCTTGGAGCAGTGGGAGGGGGAGTTAAAGTGTTCAGGCACGGGGCGGTGGGGTTGGTTGGTCCGGGTGACCCAGAGGTGTTCTCTGAAACAGTCTGTAAGTTGCCATCCTGTCTCCCCAATGTAGGGGAGACCACATCGGGTACAACAGCTACAGTAGATGATGTCACGGCAATACAGGTATATTTCTGTCGGATGTGGAAGGATCCTTTGGGGCCTTCGATGGAGGTGAGGGGGTGGGGGGGGAGGTGTGGGTGCAGGTTTTGCACTTCCTGTGGTGGCAGGGCAAGGTGCTGGGAGTCGGGTGAGTGCTGGTGGGGGTGGGGGGGGGGGGGGGGTGGACCTGACAAGGGAGTTGCAGAGGGAATGGTCTCTCTGAAACGCTGATAGAGGGGGGGGGGGGGGAAACATATCCCGAGTGGTGGGGTCTGCGGCAGAGGATGATGCGATGTATGCGGAGGTTGGTGGGGTGGAAGGTCAGGACCAGGGGGCTTCTATCCTTGTTGTGGTTGGAGGGGTGGGGTTCAAGGGCAGAGCTGCAGGAAGTGGAGGCGACGCACTAGAGCGCAACATCGACCACATGGGAGGGGAAATTTCGGTCTTTGAAGAAGGAGGCCATCTGGGCTCTTGACTTGCCATCTGAGCGCTCCACCTCATTGGATGCTCCAAGAGTCTGTGCCTTGTCCTTGTGTGTTTCCCCTCTCTCTCTCAGTCAGAACCCAAAATCTCACAGCTCCTCCGTCCTGCCTTGCGGGTGAGGGTGTGCTTGACGTCAGTGACCAGTCAACGGAGTGGATACATGATGGTACAACACACTGCGCCATGACATTCACCAGTAGCTAGCTCAAAAAAACACACTGAGGGTACAGCAAGTAGATGGTCATGTCTCCAAGTCCACGCGGGAGCAGTCCTCAATCAAGCTTTTTTAAAATTCATTTCTGGAAGATGGGCGTGGCTGGCTGGGCCAGTATTAATGACCCATTCCCTCATTGACCCTTGGGAAGGTGGGGGTGAGCAGCCATCTTATACCACTGCAGTCCACCTGTTCCAGGTTGACCCACAATGCCCTTAGGCAGGCAATTCCAGGATTCTGACCCACTGAAGGAACGGCGATATATTTCCAAGTCAGGGTGGTGAGTGACCTGGAGGGGACCTTGCCGGGGGTGGTGCCCTTGTCCTTCCAGATGGAAGTTTGAATCTTTGGCAAATTTCTGCGGTGAAGGGAGAGAGTCTTGGGTCAGGTGGTGCCACCACAAGCAGCCTCAGATATCAGTCTGGAGGTTTGGCCATACTCGGTCAGCCACTTGAGGTGTTCAGTGTCTCGAGAGATCAGGGAGTAGGCCCCAGGCCCAGACCAGAATGTCAGCCTCACTCTGATCAGTCAGGGCTCTGCTCTTTCTTCAGCCATGTTTGTCTGTTAGTCTGAGGGCTGTACCTTGACTGATGCCAGGGATCTAACCATTGGAAGAGCCAAGGGAGTATCAGGCCCCCCCGCTGTGCCAGGATAGTTTGGGGATCAATTGTTGGGATTAGAGGCAGCCACAGTGAGATGCTCAGGGAACAAAAATCATGAAGTGGGAGGGGGAGGGGCGACTCGACAAATAATGAGTCGGAGATGGTAGTGCTTGGAAGGGAAAGGGGTTACTGAGGGAAGGAGGTCATCACCACAGTGGGGGAGCAGTGCATGATGGTTCAATATGCCTGGATTGGGGGGAAGGGGGGGCGGTAAAGGGGGAGGTGTACAGATTGGGTGAGAATGGGGTGAGGGGGTGGGGTGAAGTACAAAGCTGATGGAGTTGACAGGGGTTGTCAGTCATGAAAGGGTGGTCGCTGAGACTGAACGGCTGAGTGTGACTCGCTCACTCGATGAAGTGCGATCACTACTTCCTTCCAGCCTCATCACAATCACAGGTGCACACTGGAAGTGAACATGGCCACAACCACACGTGGAGTGTTCCCTTGTGCGAGGGGGTAGTGGGGTCCACTGGAGTACGAGGTGAGATTCTTCAAAGGGCTATAACATTAAACTCTCAGTCCCACACCGCACAAGGGATTACAAAATACTATTGAGGACCCTGTGCACTGGCCTATCGTGTGGAATAAACTATAAAGGCTCTAAAGCTCTTGACCACAGCATCAGGAATCAGTTCTACTAATGGCTGTGAGGTACAAACAATATATTGTGATCTGGAAAGACTGAAGTAACAAGCACTTTCCAACATCTCGGAGCCTGAAGGAGGAGCAGGAGCTGCTTGCCATACAACATCGACTTCCTCATCATCCTCTCGACAATGCTGCCTTTCTTGTGATGTCTGAGGATGGGGTCAGGGGCTTGGTCCTCATTATTGCTGCCACATTACAATACGCTGCAGTACGTTCGAAAGAAGGCTTGAGGGATTCGAGCCATAGAGATGTACAGCACGGAAACAGACCCTTTGGCCCAACTCTTCCATGCTGACCCGATATCCTAAATTAATCTAGTCCCACCTGCCAGCACCAAGCCCATATCCCTCCAAACCCTTCCTATTCATATACCCATCCAGATGCCTGTTAAATGTTGTAATTGTACCAGCCTCCACCACATCCTCTGGCAGCTCATTCCATACACGCACCACCCTCTGTGTGAAAACGTTACCCCTTTGGTCCTTTTTAAATGTTCCTCCTCCCATCTTAAACCTGTGCCCTCTGGTTCTGGACTCCTAGGTTCTGCAGGAAGACTTTGTCTATTTATCCTTTCCATGCCCCTCATAATTTTGTAAACCTCTATAAGGTCACCCCTCAGCCTCTGACGCTCCAGGGAAAACAGCCCCAGCCTGTTCAGCCTCTCCCTGTAGCTCAGATCCTCCAACCCTGGCAACATCCTTGTAAATCTTTTCTGAACCCTTTCAAGTTTCACAACATCTTTCCGAAAGGAAGGAGACCAGAATTGCACACAATATTCCAACAGTGGCCTAACCAATGTCCTGTACAGCCGCAACATGACCTCCCAACTCCTGTACTCAATACTCTGACCAATAAAGGTGTGAATCCAAACAATAATGGGCCAAATGCAGGGAGAGCCATCCCACTGGCCTCCTTGTTGGACAGCCCCATCTGTCAGTGTGTGGAGAACATACATTTCGATCTGATCTGTGTGTAGCTGTGAATGATCACAGTCCTGAGGAGCTGCTTTGTTTCTGACATTACCCAGGTAGGACCATAGGAACCAGGTCCCTGTGGCTGATGTGCTGAAGGTCTGCTGTACATGTAGCTGAGGAACACGTGCCCAGGATCAGCATTACCCTGCAGTTGCTGTGGAATGGCAGACCCTGCAGGCACAGGTCGCTCCGTGATCAGGACAAGGTGCGAGGAAGCTGTGATCACTCACCTTCCGTGGAGTACCTTGCAGATGATCCTCCATATCTTGGGCGGCACGGTGGCACAGTGGTTAGCACTGCTGCCTCACAGCGTCAGAGACCAGGGTTCAATTCCCGCCTCAGGCGACTGACTGTGTGGAGTTTGCACATTCTCCCCGTGTCTGTGTGGATTTGCTCCGGTTTCCTCCCACAGTCGAAAAATGTGCAGCTCAGGTGAATTGGCCATGCTAAATTGCCTGTAGTGTTAGATGTAGGGGAATGGGTCTGGGTGGGTAGCTCTTCAGAGGGTCAGTGTGGACTAGTTGGGCCAAAGGGCCTCTGTCCACACTGTAGGGAATCTAATCATGAAAGAGGGGGCAGTGACACGATACTTTGTTTTTGAGGTGGTGGTCAGATTGCTGCATTATGCTGCCCAGTGTCTCTGCAAGGTAATACCCCCTTCTACTGAGGAATGGAGGAACAGCATGTCACAGAATAGTACAGCACAGTACAGACCCTTCGGCCCATGGTGCTGTGCCAAGCATTTATCTTACTCTAAGACCAACCTACCCTACACACCCCTCAGTTTATTGCTGTCCTTGTGCTTGTCCAGGAGTCATTTAAATGTGCCTAATGTCACTGACTCTACTCCCATCACTGGCAGTGCATTCCACACACCCACCACTCTCTGTGTGTAAAGAACCTACCTCTGACATCTCCCCGTACCTTCCTACAATCATCTTCAAATTATGCCCCCTCCATGATAGCCATTTCTACCCTGGGGAAAGGTCTCTGACTACGTACTCTATCTATGCCCCTCATTATCTTGAACACCTCTATCAAGTCACCTCTCTTTCTTCTTCACTCCAACGAGAAAAGTCCTCGCTCCCTGAACATCTCTCTATAAGACAAAGCCGTCCAATCCAGGCAGCTTCCTGGTAAATCTCCTTTGCACCCTCTCCCTGCAGGTCACGGGTGAGGTTCACAGGGGGGACTGTTTAAGTACAGGGCATCATTTGATCCTTGCAACACACGCCAGAACGGCGAGATGATGCACCGAGACAATGTGATGGACGATGGGGACCGATGGTATCGTACTGGGTAAGAGGTCTTCAGACTGAACAGAAGCTTCACTCTCTGGCAGTGCAGCAGCATTGACCATCAACTACACAGGATGGACTTCCCTTGGAACTTTGTTCATTGTAACGGAGTTGGAGACATTACTGTTCACCGATTGTAAATGTTTCGTTGATGCTGAGACTGGCATCTGCTCCATGAACACAACAGCCATCGCAACTGGAGATTAATGATTAAGGAGACCAACACTTTGATCTTTCTGGTGCTTCAAAAAAGTAAAGGTTGCTAACAGATGAAGTCTTCACAACATTCTCTGTTCCCTCATTCAATCAAAGGGGGGCACGGTGGCTCAGTGGTTAGCACTGTTACCTCACAGCACCAAGGTCCCAGGTTCAATTCCAGCCTCAGATGACTGTTTGTGTGGAGTTTGTATATTCTCCCTGTGTCTGCATGGGTTTCCTGTGGGTGCTCCAGTTTCCTTCCAAGATGCGCAGGCCAGAGGGATTGGCCAGGCTAAATTGCCCGTAGTGTTCAGGGGTTTGTAGATTAGGCGCATTAGTCAGGGGGAAATAATAGGATTGGGGAATGAGTCTGGGTGGATTACCCTTCAGACTCGTTGGGCCAAAGGGCCTGTTTCCACACTGCAGGGTTTATATGATTCTAGGCAGCTTCATGCTCACGTGTACACTGTGGAAAGGTTAGATACGCTGAGAACATCATCAGGCTTACCAGAGAGCTGGCCTCTGTATCGTCATTCTCATACTTCCAGCTAAAATACCACTCATTCACACCATTGACGACGAAAAGTGAACGTAGATTTACAAAGGTGCCACCCATGCCAGCTGTATAGGCTCAGAGAGTCTACTTCTTCCTGTCCGTCCTCCAGGTCTGGAGATTCACAGCAGGCAGTGAGGCAGCAGAGTTAGGTTCCAGCAGCCCCCAAGGGGCACCTTAGGCAAGAGATCTCCGACATGTTGAGTGTGACCAGTCCACCATTCTCCATGTGAGCTTACACAGAGCTGAAGGGGAAGAGGAGAGGTCCGAGTGGGGAACCTGTGTGCTCACAGGGACCTTCCTCACAGTCTGTGTCTGGTTGCTGCTCAGCCCAGCGGCCTACTGACACTGCTATATCACTGGGAGTGTGATCAGCTTCCTTGGTGATTCTCCTGCCATGGCGTTGGTGCTCAGCACCAGTCGGTGCATCAGTGGACTAAAGGACCACCTGCAGACCGAGGGTAATCATAATCTTGCTCTCTGTGGAAGAGCCAACTTGACCCTATAAGCAGCCAGAGGCGACATGGCATGGTGCCCAGTGCTTCTGACAAAGCTGCCTGCTGATCCTGTGCCACACTGTGCAATGGGAATGAAGATCATACAGACCTAAACCACAGAGTCCTCCCCAGCCCAGTGTCTCAATCTGCAGTGCTGAGTGTAGAATGTGTCTGGGGAATCAGTGCTGGGTACAGACGGTGTCTGGGGAATCAGTGCTGGGTACAGACAGTGTCTGGGGAATCAGTGCTGGGTACAGACAGTGTCTGGGGAATCAGTGCTGGGTACAGACAGTGTCTGGGGAATCAGTGCTGGGTACAGACAGTGTCTGGGGAATCAGTGCTGGGTACAGACAGTGTCTGGGGAATCAGTGCTGGGTACAGACGGTGTCTGGGGAATCAGGGCTGGGTACAGACAGTGTCTGGGGAATCAGTGCTGGGTACAGACAGTGTCTGGGGAATCAGTGCTGGGTACAGACAGTGTCTGGGGAATCAGTGCTGGGTACAGACAGTGTCTGGGGAATCAGTGCTGGGTACAGACGGTGTCTGGGGAATCAGTGCTGGGTACAGACAGTGTCTGGGGAATCAGTGCTGGGAACAGACGGTGTCTGGGGAATCAGTGCTGGGTACAGACGGTGTCTGGGGAATCAGTGCTGGGAACAGACAGTGTCTGGGGAATCAGTGCTGGATACAGACAGTGTTTTGGGATTAGGGCTGGGTACAGACGGTGTCTGAGGAATCAGTGCTGGGTACAGACAGTGTCTGGGGAATCAGTGCTGGGTACAGACAGTGTCTGGGGAATCAGGGCTGGGTACAGACAGCGTCTGGGGAATCAGTGCTGGGTACAGACAGTGTCTGGGGAATCAGGGCTGGGTACAGACGGTGTCTGGGGAATCAGTGCTTGGTACAGACGGTGTCTGGGGAATCAGTGCTGGGTACAGATAGTGTCTGGGGAATCAGTGCTGGATACAGACAGTGTTTTGGGATCAGGGCTGGGTACAGACGGTGTCTGGGGAATCAGTGCTGGATACAGACAGTGTTTTGGGATCAGGGCTGGGAACAGACAGTGTCTGGGGAATCAGTGCTGGATACAGACAGTGTTTTGGGATCAGGGCTGGGTACAGACGGTGTCTGAGGAATCAGTGCTGGGTACAGACAGTGTCTGGGGAATCAGTGCTGGGTACAGACAGCGTCTGGGGAATCAGGGCTGGGTACAGACAGCGTCTGGGGAATCAGTGCTGGGTACAGACAGTGTCTGGGGAATCAGTGCTGGGTACAGACAGTGTCTGGGGAATCAGTGCTGGGTACAGACAGTGTCTGCGGAATCAGTGCTGGATACAGACAGTGTCTGGGGAATCAGTGCTGGGTACAGACAGTGTCTGGGGAATCAGTGCTGGGTACAGACAGTGTCTGGGGAATCAGTGCTGGGTACAGACAGTGTCTGGGGAATCAGTGCTGGATACAGACAGTGTCTGGGGAATCAGTGCTGGGTACAGACAGTGTCTGGGGAATCAGTGCTGGGTACAGACAGTGTCTGGGGAATCAGGGCTGGGTACAGATGGTGTCTGAGGAATCAGGGCTGGGCCCAGACGGTGTCTGGGGAATCAGTGCTGGGTACAGACAGTGTCTGGGGAATCAATGCCGGGCACAGACAGTGTCTGGGGAATCAGTGCTGGGTACAGACGGTGTCTGGGGAATCAGTGCTGGGTGCAGACAGTGTCTGGGGAATCAGTGCTGGGTACAGACAGTGTCTGGGGAATCAGTGCTGGGTCCAGACAGTGTCTGGGGAATCAGTGCTGGGTACAGACAGTGTCTGGGGAATCAGTGCTGGATACAGACAGTGTCTGGGGAATCAGTGCTGGGTACAGACAGTGTCTGGGGAATCAGTGCTGGATACAGACAGTGTCTGGGGAATCAGTGCTGGATACAGACAGTGTCTGGGGAATTAATGCTGGGCCCAGACGGTGTCTGGGGAATCAGTGCTGGGTACAGACAGTATTTTGGGATCAGGGCTGGGTACAGACTAGCCTGTTAGAGAATGAGCAAATTTGAATTTAATTTCAACTTCAGCTCTTTCCTGTGATGTATTGACCAATGATCTCCAGTTCCTGGTGAGAAGGTTTTTGAGAACTGCCAGATGCTATTTTTCGATGATAGGCAATGTCATCTTTTGCAGTGCTAATTGTGTCTGTTCCTAACTCCGAATCTCCCATGGTGGCCTATAAGCAGTGTAGAAAGGAGAACTTGACATTTTTGAGGGGCTTCATTGATTAGATGTTGAAAAATTGTTTGCAATCGTGTGTGAGATCAGAACTAGTGAGTTTTTGAGGTTGATGGAAGGTAGATAAGTCAGAGAGGAGTAGTGGGATGTGTTGATAACACAGAGAAGGGTCGATTAAGGATGGTGTACAGCAGGCCCACTGGTGGACATCGGTGGGTCACTGCCTATGTTCTGAGTATTAGGTGCACAGCCAGCACATTGGGGTGATTTCCTGGGTTATGATGGTGATCCTGTTTGACAAAACGGACCACAGCACATGGCTATGTACTGCCAGGGAGACAATGTACTCACAGCCGAAACAGAGAGCACAAGAATATCCAGCCCCTCCAGCTCACTGGGGGCGTCAAGCTGTTTGTAAGAGATATCAATGTTGACATCACAGTATGAGTCAGCACTGTCTCTCCACCTGTCAGTGCTGAGTCAATGTACAATCTTCCTGTCAGGAAATCATGAGCATCTAGTCAAGGTTATATTGTACACCTCTTAACACTGATGAGCAATGTATATTTGAGAGGAGGTGTTGCTGGGGAATCTTTATTGTCAATTGAAAGTGACTGGCTTTCTCTCTTTTTGAGAAGCCTAATGCCAAATAGTGCAGAACACTGTTGCAGTATTATTCTTTTCCTGAATTGGTTGAGGGTTTTGTCCGTCCTTTAGCGCTCTCCTTCAAATCTGATGCTTCGTGCAGAGTGGGGTGATGATACATCGGCCATCACAGTGACATAGCACAGGCTGGATCCTGTAAGGATACAATCCAGGCCAATCTCCCCTCCCAGAACTTGCTCCAACACCCTGGGGTTTATCGCACCTCAAGAGCTAATCTTGTCTTTTATTTAAATGTCTGGAAGGGTTTTGCTTTTGCTACTCTTTCAGTCAGTGAGTTCCTGACCCCCACTGTCCTCGGCGTTAAAAAAAAACTTTTACTCAACTCAGTACATTCCTTCTACAAATTATTTCAAATCTTTGTCCCTTCCGCGCTAATGGAACCAGTTCCGTCCTACCCACTCCATCTCAGCTCCTCATTGCTTAATACAACGCGATTCAATCCTCCCTCAATCGCATCTATTCCATTAAAGCTGAACATGGTCTCTTCAATGTTCCCCAGCAACTAAAGTTTCGGGCCACAGCTTTGCAAATCTCTTTTGAATCCATCCTTCCTCTTTTATAGAACTGTACATTACTGCTCTGTTACTCCCATTTCATACAGCTTTAGATTAACCTGGGCATTCTGGAAGGGTGTCCTACAGTCAGCATCGTGGTGAGGCAGTCTGGGAAGAGTGTCCTGCAGTCAGCATCATGGTGAGGCAGTCTGGGAAGGGTGTCCTGCAGTCAGCATCGTGGTGAGGCAGTCTGGGAAGAGTGTCCTGCAGTCAGCATCGTGGTGAGGCAGTCTGGGAAGGGTGTCCCGCAGTCAGCATCGTGGTGAGGCAGTCTGGGAAGGGTGTTCTGCAGTCAGCATCGTGGTGAGGCAGTCTGGGAAGAGTGTCCTGCAGTCAGCATCATGGTGAGGCAGTCTGGGAAGGGTGTCCTACAGTCAGCATCGTGGTGAGGCAGTCTGGGAAGGGTGTCCTGCAGTCAGCATCATGGTGAGGCAGTCTGGGAAGGGTGTCCTACAGTCAGCATCGTGGTGAGGCAGTCTGGGAAGGGTGTCCTACAGTCAGCATCATGGTGAGGCAGTCTGGGAAGGGTGTCCTACAGACAGCATCGTGGTGAGGCAGTCTGGGAAGGGTGTCCTACTCTCAGTTCTTGTTGAAAGACACAACATCCTGGGAAGGTACCTCCAAGTTGAGGGAGAAGCCACTGATGTGATCGACCCCTTCGGGATCTGGACCAGTCAGCGGCAGGTCAGGGTAACTCTGAGGGCTGATGATAGTGGGAACATTCTCCACCCACCCTCGAGCTTCGCAATTGGAGGGAGCAGAGGCTACCTGACATATGCAGGGCAGCCGAAAGTGTGCCGAACCTGCGGGAAGTCGGGACACGTGGCGGCGGATTGCAAAGAGACCATCTGCAGGAACTGCAAACAGGAGGGTCACGTGACTAAGGACTGTCAGGAAGAAAAGAGCTGCAACCTGTGCGGGGAGGCGGGCCACATGTACAAGGCCTGCCCAAGACGAGGAGCCGCCACCTACGCACAGATGGCTGGAGGTGGCAACACGAGCCGCGGACCGACAAAGTCCAACAAGGTACCGCGAATCAGCAAAGGAACGGTGCCTGGAGGCACCCAGAAGGAAGGGAAAGTTGTAGAGGAGCAGGCGGCAGACAGCGGGGAGATGCAGCAGCCGACCCAAGCTCCTGCAAGACAGACGGAGGAAATGGAAGAGGAGGGATCAAAGGAGGCAGAGGATTGGATTATCGTCAAAAACAGGAAGAGGAAACCTCTCGAGGTTAATCTAAAGCTGTATGAAATGGGAGTAACACAGCAGTAATGTACAGTTCTATAAAAGAGGGAGGATGGATTCAAAAGAGATTTGCAAAGCTGTGGCCCGAAACTTTAGTTGCTGGGGAACCCAAAGCCACCAAGCGAAGGGGGAAGAGACACCTCCAAGAGGAGGATACAGGCAGCTCCTCCGAGGGTGAGGACGGGGCGCAAGAAGGGTCGCCTCCGGAGGAAGAGGCAGAGCGCCGTGGGGAGAAAGGAGGGCAGCACCGCCCAAGAAGGAAAAGACGATCCCTCTGAGGGGATGGGTGAAGGCCTCCCCCTACCCGGTGAGAACCAAGGGGTACCCACCGGCCCACAGCTCCAGGGAACTGGGAGCAACGGCCCTGTGACAGCCCTGCTGTCAGATGGAGAACTGGGCGATGCGGACCCTGGGTCCGACACGATGACACCAGAGCGGGGAAATGACTCAAGCGTGGAGCCGGACAACTACCTCAGCCCTGGGAGGGTCCAGCAGTTTGCTGTCACCACGGGGATGCACGCAGCTACCCCACTGGAGCAAGACCAGAAGAAAATGGACACTGGTAACCCCGTAAACTGGTAAAATGGGGTTTAAAATTGCCAGCATAAATGTGCGTAGCATTAAATCGGCTACACGATGTGTCTCAACGCTGGCCTTCCTGGCCAACGTCAAAGCTGACGTCCTGTTTCTGCAGGAGTGTGGGATACCGCACCTCAGCAGTTACAGGAGATGGTCGAGTTTGTGGGCCCACGGGCCGTCAGTGTGGTCGGGGGGCAACGATAGCCGCGCCTCCGGCCTGGGTATCCTGTTGCGGGGAGGCAACTTCACCATCTCCGAGGTTAAGGAGGTGGTGGGCGGGCACCTCCTCGTCGCGGACGTTAAATAAAGAAATGCTCCCGTGAGACTAATCAATGTGTACCCCCCAGTGGGTAAGAGTGAACGGTTGGCCGTCCTGCAACAGCTTCCACTGCTGCTGGCTACGTCCAGGCTGGTCGTTCTGGCCGGAGACTTCAACTGCATCATTGATGCTAATGGACGATCCGGCGGGGGGGACAGTAAACCGGACGCTACGTCCAGGGCCCTGATGGAAACGGTCAAAGACGCCAAGCTGCACGACGTCTTCAGCACCCCTGCAGATGGAGCGCAGCGTAGATACACCTGGTCACGGGCAGACGGGTCTATCCGTTCAAGGATAGATTACCTGTTTGTGTCCCGAACGCTCTCGGTCAGATCCACCGACGTCAAGCCGGTGTTCTTCTCTGACCACTGCCTCCTGCTGGCCGACTGTTACCTACAGGACGAGCAGCGGGCGGGCAAGGGAACGTGGAAACTGAACACTAAGCTGTTGACCCCGGGAAACATCGAAGAGCTCAAGAGGGATTACGCAGGTTGGAGAACCGTGAAGCCCCTCTTTGAGTCCCCAGCGAACTGGTGGGAAACAGTAAAAGGGAACATCAAGAGGTTCTTCATCCTCAAAGGTGTCCAGGAGGCGAGAGAGAGGCGGGGAAAACTGTCCCAGCTCCAGGAAAGTATGCAGAACCTGCTCCTGCTGCAGATGATGGGGGTCGATGTCACGGAGGACCTCAAGGAGGTGAAGGTTCAGCAAGCCTCGCTCTTTGCCTCGGAGGCCTCTAAGATAATCTTCCGGTCCAGGGTCCGCTCCGTGGAGCAGGACGAGACGTGCTCACGTTTCTTCTTCCAGAAGGTGCACAAAGAGAGCTCCGTGCTCAGCAGCCTGAAGGAAGAAGATGGCTCGATAACATCATCTCAGGCTGATGTCATGAGGATCAGCAAATCCTTCTACGCCAGTCTGTATGACTCGAAGCCAACTGACAGCGCAGCCTCCCAGTCGTTCCTGTCCTCTATCACGGAGGTCCTAGATGACGGAACACGAGAGAGGCTGGACCAGCCGCTATCTCTGGACGAGCTGACCAAGGCCCTCGAGTCCTTCGAAAAGAATAAAACTCCTGGAAGCGACGGATTACCGGTCGAGCTCTATTCCGCTCTGTGGGACTTGATCGGCCAGGACCTGCTGGAGGTGTATGTCAGTATGTTTCAGGCAGGTACCATGAGTGAATCCATGAGGAAAGGCATCATCACCCTCATCGACAAGCGGAAGGGGGAGAGGGAGGAACTCAAACATTGGAGACCGATCTCACTGTTGAATATGGATTACAAAATTCTGTCAAAGGTAATCGCCAACCGGGTCAGGTCTATTCTGGGATCGGTGATCCACCCGGACCAAACCTGTGCTGTACCGGGCAGGAAGATCGCTGAGAGTCTCACACTCCTCAGGGATACGATCGCCTACTTGCAGGACATAGGGTTGGACACCTACCTGATCAGCCTGGACCAGGAGAAAGCCTTTGACAGGATATCACACAGGTATATGAGAGATGATCTCTCCAAAATGGGCTCTGGGGAGGGAATCTGCAATTGGATCAGACTGCTCTACACCAACATTGTCAGTGCAGTCTCAGTCAATGGGTGGGAATCAGATAGCTTTCCAGTCAGATCTGGAGTCAGGAAGGGATGCCCTCTCTCTCCTGCCTTGTTTGTGTGCTGCATAGAGCTATTTGCCGAATCCATCAGGAAGGATGCGAGCCTGAGAGGGGTGACTATTCCTGGCAGCGGGGGCCTGCAGGTTAATGCCTCCCTGTACATGGATGATGTCACCGTTTTCTGCTCGGATCCGCTGTCTGTGCGCAGACTCATGTGCATATGTGACCAATTCGAACGGGCCTCAGGGGGCCAAGGTAAACCGAGGCAAGAGCGAGGCCATGCTCTTCAGGAACTGGGCCGACCAATCCTCGATCCCCTTCACCGTTAGGACCGACCACCTGAAGGTGCTGAGTATTTGGTTCAGGGGAGCTGGGGCGAGCGCCAAGTCTTGGGAGGAGCGTATCAAGAGAGTGAGGCAGAAACTGGGCAGATGGGGGCAACGGTCGCTCTCCATCGTGGGAAAAAACCTGGTCATCAGGTGTGAGGTACTCTCAGTATTGCTATATGTGGCACAGGTCTGGCCTATCCCCAGGACCTGTGCCGCCGCAGTCACCCGGGCCATCTTCCAATTTTGGAGATCAAAGATGGACCGGGTCCGAAGAGACACAATGTACAAAGACCGGTGCAATGGGGGAAAAAACACGCCCAATGCCACCCTCACCCTGATGGCCACCTTTGTGTGTGGCTGCATCAAGCTGTGCGTGGATTCCCAGTACGCAAACACCAAGTGTCACTACGTACTGAGGTTCTACCTGTCCCCGGTGTTGCGAAGGATGGGCCTGGCCTCGCTGCTGTGGAACGCTCCGAGTAGTTGGACCGTTCTGTCTCACCTGTCCTTCGTGGAGAAGTTTATGAGGAAAACCACCTTTTACCACAAGTCCATCAGGAAGTGGTCAGCACGTAGTGTCCTTGAGACCCTTCAGGAAAAGGAGAGGGCGGATCCTATCGAGCGGTTCCCTGAGCAGACTGTCAAAGCTATTTGGCAGAATGCCTCATCGCCAGAACTTTCCAACAAGCACCAAGACATGGCTTGGCTGGTGGTGAGAAGGGCTCTGCCTGTGAGATCCTTTATGCACGCCCAGACTCTCAGCCGCACCGCACGCTGCCCTCGAAGTGGCTGCAGGGGGGGGACGAGACTGTCACACACCTCCTTCTGGAATGTGCCTATGCAGAGGAAGTCTGGAGAGGAATGCAGTGGTGTTTGTCGAGGTTTGTCCCGAGCAGCGCCGTGACGCGGGACTCCGTGCTCTACGGCCTGTTCCCCGGGACTCACACCGAGACGAACATTAACTGCACCTGGAGGATCATCAACTCGGTGAAGGACGCTCTCTGGGCGGTCCGAAATCTGTTGATCTTCCAGCTGAAGGAGTTGACCCCGACCGAGTGTTGCAGACTGGCACATTCCAAGGTCCAAGACTACGTGTTGAGGGACGCGCTGAAGCTTGGGGCAGCTGCCACCAAGGCGCGGTGGGGAAAGATCACCGTGTAACATCTGCCTGCCTAAAGAAGAACAGGGGGCCCATGCGGACGTTTTTTGGGCTCTGCTGATGCCTCAGCTAAATATATGTGCATAAGATTGAGAAATGCACAGACCTGTATATAACAATGATAAATTCTGATCTGTGTATGTAAATGTTGACATATGTATGGCATGACCAAATGTACAGACCATCAAATCATTTTATGAATAAAATATATTTTTGAAATAAAAAAAAGACACAACAAGACAGAGATCACAGATACACAATAAATTTATTTGCTGGTTAGAAACTGCTGTTAGGTGCTGTTTATAAATTATTATAAATGAGAAAAACATATCATTAACCACCAGGACTAAAGTCAGAACCACTACAATAAAGTAAAATAAGTAAGCCAAAGCTTTAATTTACAAGGATGTTGCCAGGGTTGGAGGACCTGAGCTACAGGGAGAGGCTGAACAGGCTGGGGCTGTTTTCCCTGGAACTTCAGAGGCTGAGGGGTGACCAATACAGAGGTTTATACAATCATCAGGGGCATAGACAGAGTAAATAGGCAAAGTCTTTTCCCTCTGTTGGGGGAGTCCAGAACTAGAGGGCAAAGGTTTAGGGTGAAAAGGTAAAGATATAAAAGAGACCTAAGGGGCAACGTTTTCACACAGAGGTTGGTACGTGTATGGAATGAGCTGCCAGAGGATGTGGTGGAGGCTGGTACAATTGCACTATTTAAGAGGCATTTGGATGGGTATATGAACAGGAAGGGTTTGGAGGGATAGGAGCCGGGTGCTGTCAGGTGGGACTAGATTGGGTTGGGATGTCTGGTTGGCATGGACGGGTTGGTCGGAAGAGTCTGTTTCTGTGCTGTACATCTCTATGACTCTATAACTCTATATGGAGGTTCCAGTGTTGGACTGGGGTGGACAAAGTTAGAAGTCACACAACACCAGATTATAATCCAACAGGTTTATTTGGAAGCACTAGCTTTTAGAGCACCACTCCTTCACCCAGTAACTGGTGGGGCAGGATCATAGGCCACAGAATTTATAGAAAAAGACCAAAGTGTCATACAACTGATGCAATGTATTTAAGAAATTTAAATGGCTGTTAAATCTTTAATCACTTACAATGGGGATGCAAGTTTCGATTGAATAATATGTAAACCTCAGAACTTTTTAAAGTCACAGTCCTGAGATAACTTAAGATTTTATCAGTATAAAAAATGGGGTGACATCTCAGCTCAGACGCACACACACTCTTTCCCACACACACACTTTCTTTCTCACACACGCACGTGCACACACACACACACACACAAACACATTCTCTCTCTCTCACACACACACTCTCTCTCTCACACACACACTCTCTCTCTCACACACACACACTCTCTCTTTGACACACACACACACACACTCTCTCACACACACACACTCTCTCTCTCTCACATACACACACACTCTCTCTCTGACACACACACACACTCTCTCTCTCTCACACTCACACACACACTCTCTCCCTCACACACACACACACACAATTTGCATTTGCAAGTACATTCTATTTTGTTGAAAAAGCACACAATCTGTCGGCAGTCATTCCATGTGACATTTTATAAATTCCTACTTTGAAAATTGAAACAATCTGACTTCAGGTTGGGATACAGACAGACTCTAACCTTACACCTTTAACGCATTGTCTGAGCTGAGATGTCACCGATCTGATGAAGGAGCAGCATTCTGAAAGCTAGTGTGCTTCCAAATAAACCTGTTGGACTATAACATGGTGTTGTGTGATTTGTAACAAGGTAATCCAAAGTAGGCTAAAGGAAAAAGACTAAAATTAGTGTCAGGGGAGTAAGTTTAAGTCTAAGACAATCTCTGGCAGGAGATTTCAATCTTGTGTGTTGCATGGCTTGCAGTATTTCTGAAATGTTTGAAGTTTGTGGCAGTCTGGATGATCACCCCTGCACGACGACCAGCTTGTGTACTGGGTTCTGGAATTTGTGTATTGGCTGGAGGCTGAGCAGTGCATTCGCGAGGCTGGGAGTTACGTGGACAGCACATTTTTAAACGTGGTTACCCCGCGGCTTAAGGAAGTGCAGTCACAAAGGGAATGAGTGACCATGAGACAGAAGAAGGATCATAAGCAGATAGTCAGGAAAGCCCCAGAATACATCTCACCAGAGAACAGGTTTTGTGTGTCGGAAATTGGTGATAGTGATGCTGCCTCTGCAGAGTGCAACCAAGCCCATCTACAAAAGGAGGGAGCAGAAAGAGAGAGTGAACAACAGTGATTGGAGACTCAGTAGTGAGGGGCACAGTCAGATATTTCTGCAGCCACAGACATGATTCCAGGATCATGTGTTGCCTCCCTGGGGCCAGGGTGAAGGGTACGTTTGAACAGATATAGGGCATTCTGAAGGGTGAGGTGAACAGTCATGGTTCAAATTGTAACATACAACATGAGTAAAAAGAAGGATGAGGTCCTGCAGCAGGAATTGAGGAGAGGCAGATTACAACAGGATCTGGACCAAATGGGCCAATGGGCTGAGGAGTGGCAGATGGAATTTAGTTTAGGTAAATGCGAGGTACACCATTTTGGGAAAGTAAATCTTAGCAGGATTTATACACTTAATGGTAAGGTCCTGGGGAGTGTTGCTGAACAAAGAGACCTTGGAGTGCAGATTCATAGCTCCTTGAAAGTGGAGTCGCAGGTAGATAGGATAGTGAAGAAGGCGTTTGGTATGCTTTCCTTTATTGGTCAGAGTATTGAGTACAGGAGTTGGGAGGTCATGTTGCAGCTGTACAGGACACTGGTTAGGCCACTGTTGGAATATTTTGTGCAGTTCTGGTCTCCTTCCTATCGGAAAGATGTTGTGAAACTTGAAAGGGTTCAGAAGAGATTTGCAAGGATGTTGCCAGGGTTGGAGGATTTGAGCTACAGGGAGAGGCTGAACAGGCTGGGGCTGTTTTCCCTGGAGTGTTGGAGGCTGAGGGGTGACCTTATAGAGATTTATAACATCATGAGGGACATGGATAGGATAAATAGACAAAGTATTTTCCCTGGGATCGGGGAGTCCAGAACGAAAGGGCATAGGTTTAGGGTGAGAGGGGAAAGATATACAAGGGACCTAAGGGGCAACATTTTCACACAGAGGGTGGTAAGTGTATGGAATGAGCTACCAGAGGATGTGGTGGAGGCTGGTACAATTGCAACATTTAAGAGGCATTTGGATGGGTATATGAACAGGAAGGGTTTGGAAGGATATGGCCCGGGTGCTGGCAGGTGGGACTAGATTGGATTGGGATATCTGGTTGGCATGGACGGGTTGGACCGAAGAGTCTATTTCCATGCTGTACATCTCTATGACTCTACGACTCTAATTCAGGGAGATAAGTAATAACTAAAAAAGCAGGACTCAAAGATTGTAACCTCTAGATACTCCTGGAGCCACATTCTGGTGAGTGTCGGAATAGGTGAACAGAACAGAGGAATGTGTAGCTGGAAGAATTGGAGCAGGAGGGAAATTGTTAGATTCTTGAGTCACTGGGTTCATTTCCAAGGAAGGTGGGGCTTGTGCAAGTCTGAGAGGTGGCACCTCAACTGGATTGGCACCAACATATTTGGGGGTAGGATTCAACTCATTTGGTAGGAATGGGATATAGGTGGTGGTACAGTAAGGGATGAAACATAGACAAGTACAGGACAAGTACAGCACTGAGTAATTCTAGAAGGCAGTATAAATATAGTGAAGGCAAGGCTGGATGGCATTTATTGTGAGCATGGCAGATGGGTTGAGGGTGTTGATTAAAGCGTGGGATGTGATATCATTGCTGTTCTGGTGACATGGCTGAGAGATGGACAGGACTGGCAGCGCAATATTTCAGGATATGGAATCTTTACATAAGATGGGGGAGCTGTAAAAGAGGAGGTGGTATCACAATATTGATCAAGGAATCAATTACGTCATAAGGAGGGATGATAAGTCAGAAGTTTCCTCAAATGAGGCCATACGGGTAAAAACTAAAAACAAAAAGGAGACAATCATATTGCTGGGAGTGTACTAAAGACTCTCAAAAGGTCAGGGAGAGACAGAACCTCAGGGCAGTGTGAAAATAATGGGGTATTCATAAAAGGGGAATTTTAACTTTCCCAATATTAACTGGGATTAAAAAAAGGGAAAGATTTAGAGGGGACAGATTCATAAAATGTGTCCAGGAGGGGTTTTTTTTCAGCCAGCACATAGAAAATCCTACAAGGGAAAGGGGTGCTGTACTTAATTTTAGGGAATGAAGCTAGTAGGACCCTGGGAAGTACGAAGGATCAGAAGGCACTTGGTGTGAATGTCCTGAAGACAGCAGGGTAGGTTGATGCTGTGCTTAAGAAGGCTCCTGCGATACCATGCCTTTATTAGTCAAGGCCATAAGTACAACGTCAAGCAGTTCATGTTCATTATAACGTTAGGTCACATCTCCTGTAGTTCACAGCTTTCACCTTCACTATGAATCACACAGACGATTTTCACATCACATAACTTCCTAATCACACTCCCAGTACCTAAGACTCAATCATTGATATTGACCACAAAAAGCAAAGCACTGAACCCTTTGGAACCCCATTCGAAGTATAATTCCAGCCACACGTTAACCATATACCTTTCCATCATTGAGCCAGGTTTACCTCCAACTTCACACTTCTTCTGGGATTCCATGTGTCCTTACCTTTCTGATCACACTGTCAATTCAATCAAGTTAGCAAGACCCAACGTTCCCTTACCAAATCGACAATTTCAGTCCTTGATTAATCTGTGCCTCTCTAAACAACAACTTGTCTTTTACAAAGCTGTACTTCATTTGTAAAAATGAAAATCCTTACGTACATACTGCAACAGGAGTAGACTCGTCAACTTTAAAGGTATTTAAGATGTCATTGGATAAACATATGGATGAAAATGGAATAGTGTAGGCTTCAGATTGGTTCCACAGATCGGTGCAACATCGAGGGCCGAAGGGCCTGTACTGCGCTGTAATGTTCTCTGTTCCATACACAGTTACTGACCCATATCGTGCTTGTGTACAAAGAAGAAAACAGCCATTGGGCTTTGCCTTTCTCGATAGTTACAACTCATCGAAAGGCATTTCTTAACTTTGCTAAATCCAAGGGATTATTTACATGCATCTGAGGCATCAGTAAGGTCCGATAACTGAATGTGCCACTCTTGTACTTTAGCAGAAAGACCTCAGACGTTGATATTCCCCCCCACTCTGCCATAGTGGCAACTGGCTCAATGTTTAGTGCATCCCTCAGCAAATAATCCTGGACCCTGGAATATGTCAGACTGCAACATTCGGTTGAGGTCAACACTTTCAACTGGGAGAACTGTTTTCCAATGATTCCTGTTAAGTTGCCGGCCTGTTAACCCTTGGTCTATCCCCTTGCTCTCTTTCTAACTGACAGTGAAACTTTGGTCTCTAATTAGCCTGTACTTGACTTAGTTATCTTCCTGGATTTTTACGCATTTATAAAATATCTTTGCATTTTCCTGGATTTTCTCTTTCTTTTTGCGTTCCTAATTTCCTTTCTTTCAAATTTCACCTCTGTAATCCTCCAGGTTTTCTACAGTAATAAGCTCTGATTTAATAGGCCGTTTTTAGCCTTATCCCACTGTGTGCACTCACTAACACCAGGGGAGTCAGCTCCTGTCCTGTTCCAAACAGGTTTGATTTGCAATCTTTCTACTCTCTTCCTCACTGCTCTTACACTGATTTACCTTCAGACCACTGTTCCCAAAGAGTTCAAAGTAATCTTACCCCAGTTTAAAGTTTGAATCAGAGTTTGCCTTTATGCCATTCCATTTTGCTGAAAATCTAACTGAATTATAATTGCCACCATTTTGATTTGGTTTGATTTATTGCAGCCCCATGTACCTGAGTACAGTGAGAAGCTGTGTTTTGTGAGCAGTGCTGGCAGATCATAGCACACAAGGACATACAGATCAGCGGGTGCTGAGACAATGCAAGGCCGACAAGGTTACAGCAGCACAGGAGGTGTACAAAGCAAGATCAACATTATTCGAAGTTAATCCATCTCCCACTGGCACCTCTCCCAACGCCAATGAAGCAGTTTCAAAGCTACCCCTGTCATAGAGAGATAGAGTGTGTGTGAGTGTGTGTATGCGTGTGTGTTTGTGTGAGGGGGGTGGGGGAGAAGGGGAGAAAGAGAGAGAGAGTCATAGAATCCTACTGCACAGATACAGGCCCTTTGGTCCAAACTGGTCCATGCTGGCCAAAGCATGTGTCCATGCCAACGTCATTTCCCTGCACTTAGTCCAGATCCTTCTAATCCTTTCCCATTAAAGCTTGCTGGCTCAGAAACATTCTCCTGAATATATTGTAAGAATTCTGCCTTCTCTGTACCTTCAACACTTTATTTATCCTGGCCAATACTCAGGGGTGGATATCTCTTATTCTAATTACTCTTTTAGTAACTTGCTGCTTTCTTTGTTTCTCAGCTCATCCGATATGGCTTCATTTAATTATCCCTCTGGTACAGTACCCCACCTCACAGCTCGTTCTTCCATCAGTATTCCATCATCCAGTTTGATTTCCCCTCTCTATCTCATCTGAAAATCCTATAACCAAGAATATTAAACCATTCTTTAAGCCACATTTCATAAATGGTTGTGATATTACCCTTCCAAAGGGTGCAATGCCCCCCCTCTTTAGAGGTGCTGAGAGGGAAAATACTTGGAGCGAGTTACCCCTTGTAAAGCCTCACCCCTCTTCTCACCACAAAAGGAGGTCAGTTGGCACCTCAAGCCTACTCTGCCCATTCACTCCGATAATTATAGAGTCATAGAGAGTCACAGAAACAGATCCTTCATTCTAACTCATCCATGGCGATCACATATCCTAACCTAATCTAGTCCCATTTGCCAGCATTTGGCCCATATCCCTCCAAACCCTTCCTATTCATATACCCATCCAGGTACCTTTTAAATGTTGTAATTGTACCAGCCTCCACCACTTCCTCTGGCAGCTCATTCCATACACGTACCACCCTCTGCGTGAAAAAGTTGCCCCTTAGGGCTCTTTAATATCTTTTCCCTCTCACCCTAAACCTATGTCAACTAGTTCTGGACTCCCCCACCCCAGGGAAAAGACTTTGTCTATTTACCCTATCCATGCCCCTCATAATTTTGTAAACCTCTATAAGGTCACCCCTCAGCCTCCGATGCTCCAGGGAAAACAGCCCCAGCCTGTTCAGCCTCTCCCTGTAGCACAAACCCTCCAAACCTGGAAACATCACTGTAAAAAACATCACTGTAAATCTTTTCTGAACCCTTTCAAGTTTCACAACATCCTTCCTATAGCAGGAAGACCTGAGTTACTGCAATGGCCTAACCAATGTTCTATACAGCTGTAACATGACCTCCCAACTCCTGTACTCAATACTCTGACCAATAAAGGCAGGCATACCAACTGCCTTCTTCACTATTCTATCTCCTCTCATTGTAATTCCTTTTATTTAAGTTAAACATAATTGTTTCCAGGCCAAGTTTCTCACTCTTGACCTGAATACTAAATTCTATCATCTCATGATCATTAGTTTCTAGGAGATCTTTTACCCAGAGTCATTTATTGAACATGTCTCATTACCATAGCCTGCTCCCTGGTTGGCTTCATGAGATATTTCTTGAGGAAACAAACTTGAATGCATTGTCTAAAGAGGGGGACATTGCACCCTTTGGAAGGGTAATATCACAACCATTTATGAAATGTGGCTTAAAGAATGGTTTAATATTCTTGGTTTCACAGCTGTACTTTCCAATTTGGTTAACCCAATCAACATGAAGATTAAAGTCACTATTATTATTACTGCCTCTTTTTTAGAAGCTTCTATTATGTATATCCTTTCTCACAGAGTGGCTACTGTTTGGTGGTCTGCACACTACTACAAATATTGCCTTTCTCTTGCTGTTCTTTTACCTGCAACCAAACGGACTCTACGTCACCCAAGCCTAGACGGTGTTTTCACATCCACCTCTTCCTTTCCCATCCACCCCCTCGTGATTCTCCACTTGGTCCAATAACCACGAATGTTAAGTTCCCAGTTTTGATCTTGTCGGCATGTTTCCGCAATGCCTTTGAGATCATATCGATTTGTGTCATGAATTTGTCTGAATGCTTTGTTCACTAAGAGACAAAGCCTTTAAGATTGCTCGATTCTCAAATTTCCCTACACTTTTGTGGTTCCTCGATGTAATATGGTATTCACACATTCCGTCCATTCCTTTAGTTTCCTGGTGATCGTCAGCCCCATTCTACATTCCTGCCTTCTTCACTTTGGATGTTATAGCTTTCACACAACTGAAACCCACTCCTCACTAATTAGTTTAAAGCATGTCTCCAGCCCTAGTTATGCAATTCACCAGGATTCATCACATCGCCTCCCCAATCGCTTGCCTCACCAACAGGCAAAAAATTTGACTATTTTCCCCATCAGTGAACTGTAACAATCTGTTTGCCAAGTTAGAGAGGTGGGCTTCCAATTGACCCAATCTGGGGGCAATCGGAGTCACAGCTTGGGGGGGAGGGGCGAGTGCCAAGTGACTAGGCTCTGAAACCCCTTGCCTTGCCCCCTGACCTCTGAACTTTGAATCCCCTTTGTCATGGCCACAGGTTGGAGGCCCAAAGTACTGTGGACATATTTAATTTGTAATTCCAAAATATGTCTTTTTCAAAATGAAGGTTGATTAATAACTATGGAGGTAAATTAACTGGCTACCTGGAGAGAGAGAGAATACCACAGCTAAAGATGTGGTAGGAACTTCAAGCAATAACACTTCAAAACGGACAGGACTGTGAACTCTTGTCACTACAAAGCTTAAATGGAGCTGACTACCTCCTGTTCAACAGTTCGGTGCCCCCTATGGATTAATTCCCAAACAGCAGTTATGTTTTGTGTACAACCCTTTGGATAATACACAAGGACAGAGGTTAAAAAGCCAGTTTCAACTCAACTGGAGTATGTTGGTGGGACTGAACATTATCATGTATGCTAGTGAACTAAGATACCTCTGTGTACGAGCCTGCATTTCAGCATTAGTATGCTGTGTAAGTCATAACTGAAAGATTTACCACTCTGTTACAGGGAGAAAAGATTCCTTCACTAGTAGTCAGTTAGCTCGCAAGCCATGCCAATGTCAACAAGATAACAAATCCCTTCCCCTGAATACGGGCATTTAATTACAGTCTCGTAGTTCCTTCTGACTCCCGCACAAGGTAAACACAAAAATCAAAGCTGAGACTCCAGTCAGGGAATGTTAATCTGCAAAAGGCTCTTTTTTGGTTTGAAGATGTTTTAACCCATCATTGTCTGGAGGTAAAATGATCCCACAGGCATTGAGGATAAGGAGGAAGATTTCGGCTGAAGAAAGTAACTGTGGAGATCTTTACTTAATCCCCTTAAATGTTTGAACGTTATGTACAGTTCAGGAGACGGATGATGAGCACCGTTGCAAATCGCCCGGCTGTGCATCGTGATAATTTGGAACTTTATTGCTGCAGCGCAAACTCATTTTGGGTTATAGTGTTTAATCAATAAACATGTTGTTATTTTGAAGAAATCCAAGTGATCTCCATAGAGTAAATGCATCGATCGCTTTCAGAAGCACCAACATGTCTCGGGGCGGAGGGTCTGTTCAGTGTATTTATGTGAGTGCAGTGCTTGAATGGGCACCAAAGTGCTTTTACCTTGGAATAAAATACATTTTTCTTTCATCATCACTGATTGGTTAGCAGTAACTGCTTGTTCTCAGTATGTTGGCAATAGTGTCAGGTATACACTTATTACTCATCTCTTGTTACCTTGAGAACAGGGTTGCTAGGTTACAGCAGGGACTGGAGTCAGGTATAGATTGGGTTGAGGTGACTGAGCCCATTCCCTGATGGATATAGAGAGTGAACCACTTGGGTGTAGAACATACAACCTTTGCTTTGCTGGTCATAGGAAAAGGAATAAGGCACTCAGTCTCTTAAACCTGCCTACCATTCAATAAGATCTGTTCGTCTAGTCTGATAAACCCCATATGTATAGGGGTCAGGAATAGGAAGGGTGCAATCACTTCAATGGGGTTGTACAACAGATCTCCCCACAGCCAGAGGGAGAGAGGAACAGATATAGAACATAGAACATAGAACATAGAACATAGAACAATACAGCACAGAACAGGCCCTTCGGCCCACGATGTTGTGCCGAACTTCTAACCTAGATTAAGCACCCATCCATGTACCTATCCAAATGCCACTTAAAGGTCGCCAATGATTCTGACTCTACCACTCCCACGGGCAGCGCATTCCATGCCCCCTGGGTAAAGAACCCACCCCTGACATCTCCCCTATACCTTCCATGTTGGCAGATTGTGGAGAACTGTGAAAATAGGGTTGTTGGTGGTGGGTGATTTTAATTACGCCGATATCAACTGGGGCTCAGTGGTTAGCACTGCTGCCTCACAGCGCCAGGGACCTGGGTTCGATTCCAGCCTCGGGAGACTGTCTGTGTGGAGTTTGCACGTTCTCCCTGTGTCTGTGTGGGTTTCCTCCGGGTGCTCCGGTTTCCTCCCACAGTCCAAAAATGTGCAGGTTCGGTGAATTGGCCATGCTAAATTGCCCACAGTGATAGGTGTGTTAGTTGGGTAAATATAGGCTAGGGGAATGGGTCTTCAGAGGGTTGGCATGGACTAGTTGGGCCAAAGGGCCTGTTTCCACACTGTAGGGAATCTAATCTAATCTAAAAACTGGGACTCATAGTGCCAGGGGCTTGTTGGGGGTGTTTGTTAGGTATACTCAGGAGGGTTTATTGAAACAGTATCTAAACCATCCAACTAGGGAAGGTGTCATACTAGACCTGGTAACGGGGAATAAGCCCAGCCGGGTAATTCAAGTTTCAGTGGGGAATTTCGGGAACAGTGAACAAAATTCCCAAAGTTTTGTTATTTTTTGGAGAAGAGCAATCCTCAGGTGAAAGTTCTAAATTGGGGGAAGGCTAACTTCAACAATATTAGGCAGGAACTGGGGAATGTAGAGTTGGGGTGGCTGTTTGAGGGTAAATCCACATCTGGCATTTGGGAATCTTTCAAAGGCCCAATTGATTAGAGATCAGGATCAGCATGTTCCTGTGAAAATGAAGGATGAGGATGGCATGATTCGGGAACCTTGGATGACAAGGTAAATTGAGAACTTAGTCATGGTTTAGCTCGCCGAAGAGGGACAGAGCCCTTGCAGAATACACAGATAGCAGGAAAGAACTCAATCAATAAGTTAGGAGGGCTAAAAGGGACCATGAAATAAGCTTGGCAAACAGGATCACAGAAAATCCCAACATGTTTTATACATACATAAAGAACAAGATGGTCGCTAGGGAAATGGTAGGTCCATTCAAAGACAAAGGAGGGAATTTATGTATGGAGCAGGAGGAAGTGGGTGAGGTCCTTAATGAGTGCTTTACACTGGTATTCACAAAGGATGTGGAGTCCAAAGAGGGGGATGTTGATATTCTAGGATATGTTGAAATAATAAAAGGGGGAGCAGCTAAGTTTTTTTGAAAAGTGCCGAGGTAGAGATATTCCCAGGAATTAATGGGATCTGTCCCAGCACACTGAGGGAGACAGGTGAGGAAAGTACTGGGGTGGGGGACCAAATCTTTGTATCCAGTTTATTCACAGGAGAGGTCCTAGAGGATTAAAGAATCACGAAAGTTGTTCTCTCGCTTAAGAAGGGCAACTGGGACAATCCTAGAAATTAAAGGCCACGAGCCTTTTGTCAATGACAGGGAAATTATCAGAGAAGCTGTTTAGCAATAACATCATAGAGTCATACAGCACAGAAAATAAAAACCCCATCTCACACACACCAACCAAGTTTCTCAAACTAAACCAATCCCATTAGCCAACACTTGGCCCACATCCCTCTAAACCCTTCCTATTCATGTTCCTGTCCAAGTGTCCTTTAACCACTGTAAGTGTACCTGCGTCTCCCACCTCCTCTGGTATCTCAACACCCTCTGTGGAAAAACATTGCCCCTCAGGTTCCTTTTAAATCTTTCCCCTCTCACCTTAAACCTATGCCCACTAATTTTGAATACCCCTACCGTAGACCAAAGACCTTTGCTATTCACTCTATCCATGCCCCTCATGGTTTTATAAACCTGTATAATGTCACCCTCAGCCCTCTACCCTTCAGTGAAAAATAGTCGCCGCCCGTTAGGTGCAATGGGACTGGGTGGGTTACTCTTTCGGAGGGTCGTTATGGAGGGGTATTCAAAATTAGTGGGCATAGGTTTAAGGTGAGAGGGGAAAGGTTTAAAAGGAACCCAAGGGGCAATGTTTTTACATTGGGTCAAAGGGCCTGTTTCCACATTGTCGGGAATCTAATCTAATCTCTCTTTTCCGCACCCTCTCTAATTTAATAATATCCGTCCTATAACAGTGCGACCAGAATTGTACACAGTACACCAAAGGTATGGACTTAACAGTGACAGGCAACATGACTTTGTGCAGGGGAGGTTGCATCTCACAAAGTTGAGACAAAAGCCTTTTACTTTTGCAAGGTGTCATGTGTCAATGGTGGGCTGAAGGGCCTGTTCTAGTGCTGCACTGTTCTTTGTTGTATAAAACCATATCACAGCTGTACCAATCTAGTTCACGCTGAGACCCCATCTGACAGAAACCAGATGTAATCCATTGTTAGTATCACCCATTCACCAATTGTCTATGTGCCTGACAGAAATCAAACTGATGTTCCCAACCTCGGACTTCTTGTTGTTTAATCCTTCTCTTCTGGGTCAGGAGAGACCATTAGGTCCCATACCTGTCCTTTACCAGCACTGTGTCCAAAGAGATGTTTCCTTCTCAGTCACGTTTGTCCCCAGCGACAGTTAACTCGATAAAGCCTGAGTTGGTCCTAAAACCAGAGTGTTACTTACTCCCATCTTAGAAAAGGATCCTCTCATCTACTTCATTCAGTTTGAACTGGGCTTTCATGAAAATTACCTGGCAGGGACCTTCTCTCGATTCCCATCTCTCTCTCTCTCTCTCTCTCATTGCAACCCTTCTTGCCTCTCCCATCATCATGACGTTACCATCTTGTGAATTTTCCTAGCTTCTTCTTCCTAGATTCCCAATACACCTGCTCTCCACATCTTTAGTATGTTTACATACTGTCAGTTATTGTGAGTCCTTGTCCAAATCTGTTTCTCAGGTTCCCCAGAATTCTTTACCATCCACTTTCTTAAAAAAATTCATTCGTGGGATGTGGGCCTTGTGAACTGGCCACAGACAGAACCGGACTAGCCATATAAACACAATGGCTACTAGAGCAGGTCAGAGGCCAGGAATATTGCAGTGAGTAACTCCCCTCCTGACTCCTCAGAGCCTGTCCACCATCTACAAGGCACAAGTCAGGAGTGTGGTGGAATATTCCCCACTTACCTGGAAGGGTGAATCTCCAGTAAGACTCACGATGACTGACACCATCCAGGACAAGGCAGCCTGTTTGATTGGCACCACATCCATAAGCACCCATTCCCTCCATCACTAATGCTCAGTAGCATCAGGGTGTACTATCTACAAGATACACTGCAGCAATTCACTGGGGCTCACTTGACAACACCTTACATACACTCCACCACTTCCAATTTGAAGGGCAAGGGGCAGCATTTACACAAGAACACACTGCCTGCAAATTCCCCCACAAGCCACTCAATATCCTGACTTGGAAATAGATCGGGTTCCTTCACTGTCACTGGGTCAAAATCCTGGAATCTCCTCCCTAAGGGTCTACCTCCAGCATGTGATCTGCAGTGGTTCAAGAAGGCAGCTCACCCCCACCTTCCCAAGGGCAATAAATGCTGGGCCCAGCCAGTGGCACTCATGTCCTGTCAGTGAGTCTTTTTTAAAACAATGCATTGCCCATCTATGTATCTGCCCCCTGAATGGTTTAGGTGAAGGTGCTGTTCAATTCCTCTTGCAATCCCTGGGGTTTAAATCCCAGCCTTGTCAGGAACTAAACGATGCTTCCAGCAGCAGTTACTGCACATCACAAGAATTCCAGAGATAGTGAAGTGCTTTGAAAAGATATCCCATCGATCATTGCATTACTTCCTCACCTTCTATTCTGATTTCGCTTATCCAATGTCACAGGTCTCAGTCCTTCCTCTTGATCAGTGAATCGAAAATAAATCTTTCCAGTCAATTGTAGCAGCTTACACGCTGATGCACACTTGTGTTTAATGGTGCCAAATATGAATCCAGCTCCTAATTATGTTCTCTAACAGGAACGTGTGCTCCCGCGAACGATGACCTGGATTACAAATGAATAGATTCCCTAAATGATTTTTTTGAAGTGGACCATGTGATCAACACTTTCAGACCAAACATTCAAGTTAATCCAGACACGGGACTGGGATTGAACTCCCTCTGGATCTGAGCCCTCTTCGAAATCGGAATCCTTATCTTTTTGAGAAATTGTCCTTTTATTATAAATTTGGAAGAAGGGCCCATTCCGATAATATGAGCAGTGCCAACAGTTGAGCAGCTTCACCATCACGCTCAGCAACATAGAAGCAAAGGAGCTTATGAAACAGCAAACCACTGTAAGTAAATCTAATACTCTCAACTGGGGGCAAAGCAGTGGAAAGGTTCAGCATAACTTTGTTGTGTTTTTTTTGTATTCTGTGCTTCTGTCTATAAAGTCTTCTGTTCTCTTCAAAGTGCTGGCACAAGATCATTGTTTTGACCATTGTAGTTCTAGTTTCATGAAGGGACAGCATCTCTCCACCCTTCAGGCTCTCTGCCCCTATTCCTGATGAAGGGCTTTTGCCCGAAACATCGATTTTCCTGCTCCTCGGATGCTGCCTGACCTGCTGTGCTTTTCCAGCACCACCCTAATCTAGAGTCTGATTTTCCACTAAGGATGTGTTTGCTGCCAGGAAGATTGTTCCAATGAAGCAATTGCCGACCAACTTCACCTGAGACATGATCATATGATTGCGTTTGAGAGCTCACTGTGGTGGGAGTGCTGAAATGTTAGAAATGCCATTATTTGATAAAATATTGAGATCCTATTTGGCTTTAGGTGGAGAGTGACAGTCACACAGCCATAGACTTCTTTTTTCTTTGGAGACGCTAAACCTCCTGGTTTTTAGTTATTAATTACCCCTACACTCCCGCCTAACTGCGGTCGTGCTTATTTTTCCCCAGCACCCATGGTGTGTGTGTGTGTGTGCAAGTGTGAGACACAGTGAAAGACACAAGGTGCACAAATCTTTATTCAATTCCCACCACCAGGAAGATATGAAAACACCCAAGTGGCCAGTGACAAGGTGCACCCTTCACATCAAAGGGCAATGCTGTGTGATCAAAACAGTGAAGGGGGAGGCAGGGATTAAATCCTTGGAGGGGGAAATAATACACTCCACTCCCTGTGGTGCCCAACTCTCCCTGAACAGCACTGTCCACATGACTTGTCTGGACTTGTCCTACCTGCCTATCTTCTTTTCCACCTATCCACTCCACCCTCTCCTCCTTGACCTATCACCTTCATCCCCCTCCCCCACTCACCCATTGTACTCTGTGCTACTCTCTCCCCACCCCCACCCTCCTCTAGCTTATCTCTCCATGCTTCAGGCTCACTGCCTTTATTCCTGATGAAGGGCTTTTGCCCGAAACGTCGATTTCGCTGCTCGTTGGATGCTGCCTGAACTGCTGTGCTCTTCCAGCACCACTAATCCAAAATCTGGTTTGCAGCATCTGCAGTCATTGTTTTTACCTTTTTAGCTCAAGAATGTTAACAGCCATCGAGTTATACAGCACAAAACCATACCCTTCGTTCCAACTTATCCATGCTGACCAGATATCCTAAACTGATCAGAATGAATGAATTATCTTAATTGTCACATATATTCAATGAGTACAGTGAAAACAGCACCACCTTAGGTACAACGGGGCCTCGTTACAGCTTCTTTAGTTCCAAGGTTTAGAAAATAGAGAAATAAAATTGCAGAAATCCAAGTCCAGAATGCCAGTCCTCCAACCTATACCACCGACTCTTAGTGGAAGACCTGTTTGAGATACAGAGACTCACTTCCAATGTTTTGGCCCCAAGACCCTTACAGCGTCGACATAATAACCGACCTCAGGAGCAGCAGGTGGAGCAGTCAGGCTTCAACCTCAGTCTTGGATAATTGCACTGACAGCCTGCAGCCTGTGTGAACATCACGCAGCTGAGTACAACACTCAACGGTGCGAAGGATCCACGACTCGATCCAGAGACCACTTACAGGCTTGTTGTTGGATTATTTACTCTGGTCGCTGGGGCAGTTTGGAACTCTCCCGTCCCATTTACACAGACCTTTACGGATAATGATGTGCTTACTGATGATGATGTATTTTTTGACGAGCTGTCACTGTTGAAATGTAGGAAACATGGCAGCCAATGTGTGCACAGGAGGATCCCACCAACAGCAGCCTGCTAAATGCAAGGTCAACTGTGATTGGGTTGAGATGCACAGGTAACTTCCCTTCCTTTCTTGAAAATACTGCTTGAATTCTTTTTCCATCCATCTGAGCAGCTAAATGCGGCCTCAATTTAGTATCTCATCCAAAAGACTTGTCTCTGGCAGTGCAGTATTTCCTCTGCATTACACTGGAGTCAACACACTAACTCAGTGTGACAATATGCACTCAAGAAGCTTGATAACATCCAGGGCATAGCAGCCTGTTTGATTGGCACAAATAATCACTCCTCTCCATCACTGATGCTCAGTAGTGGCGATGTGTATCATATCCAAGATACACTGCAGGAAAATCACCAAAGATCCTTCATTAGCACCTTCCAAACCCATGGCCACTTCCACCTCAAAGGACAAGGACTCCCAATACAGGGGGAACATCACCATCTGCAAGTTCCCCTCCAAGCCACTCGCCATCCTGACTTGGAAATGTATCACTGTTCCTTCAGTGTCGCTGGGTCAAGGTCCTGGAATTCCCTCCCTAACAGCATTGTGGGTCAACCTACAGAACAAGGACTGCAGCGGTTCACAAAGGTAGCTCCCCACCGCCTGCTCAAGGGCAACGAGGGATGGGCAAGAAATGATGGCCAACCAGTGATGCTCACATTTCATAAATAAATAACAAAGATGACAATGTCCAATCACATCTCCCAAACATCAACGGCATTGCTGTCACAGTGTTATTCACCATAAATCCCTTGTAACACAGAGGGCTCATCACCAACCCAGGACAATAACTGGCTACAGGAACAATGCATCTGCTTGGGACTCTGCAAATACTGACTCACTTCCTGACTTGTAGCAGCGCTCGACCATTGAAAATATTTGATATCAGAGTCAGATGGGATACTTGACATTCATCCAGAATATGTCCAGCCGTAACAACACTGAAGACGTTTGCCTTCGCCCAGGGTACAGCAGTTTACTTGATACGATCCTCTGCCTCTTAGAATCAACTTCCACCCCGCTCCCATGGCCCCATTGCTAACACACAGTGAGGGTCCAATCCACAAGAGTTTTGAATTCACTGTTTTTATCGCCAGACCTAAATAGTTTACCGGGCTACCTTTGAGGGCCGTTTGAAAGACCAGACCATGAAATGACATCAGGTTTTGTTTCCCTAAGTATATAATTTAAGCAGCTTTATTGTGCCATAATCCAACTCATCATTCTCACTGATTGCAGTTTTTTTATTTCCAGATTCTTAAAATGGAATTCACATTCAAAAAGTCAGACTGGAATTTGAACATGTTTGAGTTATGAATCCATGTCTGTGAATTATGGAACCAATATAGAGCCACTCTGCTGTAGCTTCTAAGCTGCATTGTGCTTAATACAGTGTGCACACGTATTGCACTCTCATTGTTGAAGGACAATAGCAGCCATGTTGTGGGAACACATCACCTCCACATTCTCCAGCACCTCATACATCACCCTGAAGTCACTGCTTCATCACTGTTAGGGCAATTTAAAAATAACATTCTCAGCATGTGATTAATGGGGATATACTTCATTTATTGCCCAGTCCTAAGAGCCCTCAAATATCTACAGTCATTGTGGGATGACACCCTGTACATTGTTGGCTAGGGAATTCTAGAATACAGATCCAGCCATCCCAAATCACTCTATTTTTGTGATTAACAACATCTTCCATATCCATGGACACTTACCATCTCGAAGGACTAGGGCAGCAGATCTATGGAAACACACTACTTATGAGTTCCCCTCCAAGCCACTCACCATCCTGACTTGGAAATATATCACCGCCCCTTCATTGTTGCTGGGTCAAAATCCTGGAATTCCCTCCCTCAGGGCATTGTGGGTCTACCTACAGCACATGGACTGCAGCAGTTCAATTAAACAGCTCACCAGCAACTTCTTACAGGTACATAATTCTTCGAAGTTTTCACCACATATAGACAGAATGGTTAAAAAGGCATTTGGTTCACGAGTCTTCATTGCTCAGTCCTTTGGGAAGAGGAGTTGGGAAGTCATGTTGAGATTGTTGAGGCCTCTTCTGGAATACTGTGTCCAGTTCTGGTTGTCCAGTTATAGGAAGGACATTATCAAACTGGAAAGGGTTCAGAAGAGGTTGACCAGGATGTTGCTGGGTATGGGAGGTTTGAGTTATAAAGAGAGGCTGGATAGGCTGGGAGCTTTTTCACTGGAAGGTTGAGAGGTGACCTTATACAAGTTTGTAAAATAATGAGAGGTATAGATAGGGTTAATGGTTATTGTCTTTCCCCTAGGACAGGGAATTTCAAGGCTAGGAGGAACATTTTTAAAGTGAGAGGAGATTTAAAAAAGACATGAGGGGCAAATGTTTTATACAGAGAGTGTGGAGTGTGTGGAAAGATCTGCCTGAGGAAGTGGTGGATGTGGGTACATGTACAATGTTCAAAAGACATTTGGATAAGTACGTGAATAGGAAATGTTTGGAGGGATATGGGCCAAGGAGCAGGCAGCTGGGACTGGGTTAGTTTGGGATTATGGTCGGCATGGACTGGTTGGAGTGAAGGGTCTGTTTCTGTGATGTACAACTCTATGACTGTATAACTCAGGATGGACAGTAAATGCATGCAGCAACACCCACATCCCACAAGTAAGTTTTTAAAAAAACTATAATCTCTTGTGCTAGTTTTAGTCTTGATAATGTTGTGCGTTGGAAAGTTGAGTTTTGATATATTGAGAAATATATGGCTAGGTAACATCATCAGTGGTGACCTCCAAGTGAAGGGAAGCTGTTGTCTCCTGCTTTCTATTTATATGTTTGTCCTGGGGTTTGTGGTGATGTCATTTCCTGTTCGTTTTCTGAGGGGTTGATAGATGGTATCTAGATCTATGTGTTTGTTTATGGTGTTGTGGTTGGAGTGCCAGGCCTCTAGCCAGGTAATGAAACGTCTGGATATCAAACCTACAGCTCAGTGAGCAAACCTACACCCTAAAGCTCAACCTGAGCTACAAACCTTCACAAACCTGACAGATATATGCCAAGAAATTAGACAACTCCTCAACTCCCTCTAACCCCTTGCTGAAAGCTGTTTTCTCTGCTTTTGCTTTACACTGTAAGGTCGAAGGTTTGCCTCAAGAACTATGTTGCCCTCAATCCCACTGAGATCACAAAGAGCGTAAAGCTTGGAGCCAGAGTGAGGCCATCCTCACATTGCTCAGAGCATGAAGAATCTATTCCGTCAGGTCATCAAGGAAGAGGTCACACCACAAGACATGCACTAGACATAATTTGTTGGTTGCGATCATTATTATTGAAAGTTGATACAAAGACTCGGAACTAACTAGCACATAAACTAAACATTGCATGAATTGCCTGATGTGGCAAAGGTTTCGCAGACAAATCAGTGCATTGCTATAAATCAGCTCAGATAATAAAAAATAATTATAATAATGACCAGCATCTGACAGTATAAACGAGCAATATTAGTTTTGAGAATAATTCCTGAGATAACTGATAAGTTAACTGCAACGTCTTTGTAAGATCAACAGCATTCAAAACTGACATGACCACATCCTCAGGATGTGGGAGAATCAATCTCAATCCATACCTAAAATGTGGAACATTAGTTAGTGAAGTGTTTTATTTTCCTGCAACTGACTGGTACAACCTCAGTGTTTGACTCCACACTCTGCTACTCTGTAT
Organism: Chiloscyllium punctatum; assembly: GCF_047496795.1. Taxonomy (NCBI): domain Eukaryota; kingdom Metazoa; phylum Chordata; class Chondrichthyes; order Orectolobiformes; family Hemiscylliidae; genus Chiloscyllium; species Chiloscyllium punctatum. The sequence continues at coordinate 57,583,514 of NC_092775.1, forward strand.
CTATAAATATCACTCTCTGCAGCTAAAGCTTCTTATAAATCAAAGAGAACCTAAACCAACAAAGACAAACGCTTGAAACATAAATAGGGGCTGGTGTAGTCCCTCGAGAAAAAAAGATTCCCAGAGATGGCTTAAACTGACAATTGATATTCTAGCATTGACCATCTTGAGAGGTGCAGAACCTTTGAATTTTTCAGTTTAATTTTAACAGGAAGACTCCTTTACTCATTTCACCAACTTCACTCAAACTGGTGTCGGCAGCTTTAGCTCCTTTCCCTTCTGCCAACCAACATTCTGTCAGGGTTACCTGAGAAAGACAAAGTCACAAGACTATCTTTGAGTGAAAAGAGCTTTTTTCCAACAATAGAGTTTTGGGCCTACAGCTCTGCCTCCACTGATTTTGAACCACATGAGGAAGTAGTTGTCATTCAAGCCGGATGTCCTGACCTCCTCTTGTATCTTCTACCCAAAGTCCAAATGCTGTGGTCAGCCCCTGGACGAAGATCCCAGGTTAGCACGGTCCCAGGCAGATATCCCAAATTGCCAGGCACCCAGGCTGAGGAGGAATGAATTAGTTAGTTCCCCTTCTCTATTCACCAACCCCTCGCTCCCGCCAAAACAACCCCAGGTTTTTCAAAAGAAGCTTCCTTTCCTTCCTCCCAGGTAAAATAGATGTACGCTTTCCAAAGAGTCAATTTAACATGAGTTCACATAAGAGTGAGTTTATCAGGTACTGAACCTGAAAATCATTAATAATGCAGCACCCAGGCATGGTGATTAGGGATAAAGACTGAGCCCAACATAAGATCAAAGTTAAAAGAGATCAGGATCAGTTGCTGTAGATGGTTTATGAAGATATTGGAACACTGATACTCAAACAGCTGGTTTTGATATTCTTGGTCTTGTAGGTGAGTTGCAATCTTTTTTATCCTGTTTCCTTTTGAATGGCTTGGTATCTAGTTCACTTCTAGCACTTGGAGCAAGAGACTACATTTCCTGCAATGCTGGGGTGATTCGTTCTTCACAGCACACGATCAATTCAGCCCAGGCTTGTAGACATTTCATTTGAAGAGCTTCAATTCATTTGAAGACCATCTCCCTCTTGCAACTCTTTAGCATACTTCTTGTGTATTGCTGGAAGGTTGATACACAATAAATGTCCACAAGAGGTTTTTTTCTGTAGAGAGAGTAAAGATACTCAACCCCTCGTTATGTCTTCCTCTTGGGTCACTCTCTACCTGACTGACGTCTTCCTGAAACTCTGCAGGTGTGACATTCCATGGGCTCCACAAAACACTCTGCCTCAAAGTACTGCACGTGTACCTTCCTTTTACCTGCAACACCCTTGTTTCAAGGTAAACATATTTTGGAATTAAAAGTTTAAAAAACACCCATAGTAAGTCAGAATTCTGATCAGCTGTCATGACACAAGCCTCAGGTAACTGAGTCACACTCCAGCGTATACTGTGTGGAGAGGTTTAACAGACTAGTCTAATGGTTTGGAAAAATGAAACGTCATTTTTAAGTGGGGTAGATGGGAGGGTAGTTTCTCCAACGCTGTGCTCTTGAGCTCAAGGTCACAGACTCAGAGGAATGACTCGACTATTCAGGACTGAGAGGAGGAGGAATTCCGACATTGAGAAACTCCAACAGAACAAGGATTTCAGTCTTTGTGTATATTTAAGTCAGCGATTGATAGATTTGTGGATACACAGGCGTGTGGGAATAAAGCCGGAAGTTGGAGCTAAGGTGAATGAGCCATTGATCATCTTTATGTTTTTGTTCTGATAAAATGATCTTCCTGGAATAATTAACCTTGAGTTTTTATGGCTTTAACCAGTTTATTGCCTTCTGTGCAGATGACTTTATTACCAAATTATTCAGTAGATTCCATAGCCAGTAAGCCTGCCTGATGGATCTTGCATTAACTAAGAGCTTTTTTCCACAAGTAAACTTCATTTTCTGAGAACGGTTTTGAAACTTAGACTGAGATTTGGGATCTTGCTCTCCCAGAACCTTGTGGGTCTCCTCTTCAGGAAAACAAGTGCCTGGTTCCAATGAGTTTCACTTCCTCACCTGGATTTGTCAGTTTAAAATATAATTCCAGCCGCTTCAGAGCACAACGGGATCTGGACCAGATGGGCCAATGGGCTGAGGAATGGAGTTGAATTCAGAAAAATGCAAGGTGCTACATTTTGGAAAGGCAAATCAGGCAGGGTTTATACACTTAATGGTAAGGTCCCAGGGAGTGTTGCTGAGCAAAGAGACCTTGGAGTGCAGGTTCATAGCTCCTTGAAAGTGGAGTTGCAGGTAGATAGAATAGTGAAGAAGGAACACTTCCGAGGATACAGCCTCGGAACACTTCAACCCCAGGGCATCAATGTGGACTTCAACAGTTTCCTCATTTCCCCTTCCCCCACCTCACCCTAGTTCCAAACTTCCAGCTCAGCACTGTCCCATGACTTGTCCGGACTTGTCCTACCTGCCTATCTCCTTTTCCACCTATCCACTCCACCCTCTCCTCCTTGACCTATCACCTTCATCCCCTCCCCCACTCACCCATTGTACTCTATGCTACTCTCTCCCCACCCCCACCCTCCTCTAGCTTATCTCTCCACGCTTCAGGCTCACTGCCTTTATTCCTGATGAAGGGCTCTTGCCCGAAATGTCGATTTCGCTGCTCGTTGGATGCTGCCTGAACTGCTGTGCTCTTCCAGCACCACTAATCCAGTATTTGGTTTCCAGCATCTGCAGTTATTGTTTTTACCTAGTGAAGAAGGTGTTTGGTATGCTTTCCTTTATTGGTCAGAGTATTGAGTACAGGAGTTGGGAGGTCATGTTGCAGCTGTACAGGACATTGGTTAGGCCACTGTTGGAATATTGCGTGCAATTCTGGTCTCCCTCCTATCGGAAAGATGTTGTGAAACTTGAAAGGGTTTAGAAAAGATTTACAGTGATATTTTTTACAGTGATGTTGCCAGGTTTGGAGGGTTTGAGCTATAGGGAGAGGCTGAACAGGCTGGGGTTGTTTTTCCTGGAGCGTCGGAGGCTGAGGGGTGACCTTATAGAGATTTACAAAATTATGAGGGGCATGGATAGGATAAACAGGCAAAGTCTTTTCCCTGGGATCGTGGAGTCCAGAACTGAAGGGTATAGGTTTAGGGTGAGAGGGGAAAGATATTAATGAGCCCTTTTTCACACAGAGGGTGGTACGTGTATGGAATGAGCTGCCAGAGGATGTGGTGGAGGCTGGTACAATTGCAACATTTAAGAGGCATTTGGATGGGTTTATGAAAAGGAAGGGTTTGGAGGGATATGGGCCGGGTGCTGGAAAATGGGGCTAGAATAGGTTGGAATATTTGTTCGGCATGGACGGGTTGGACTGAAGGGGCAGTTTGCGTGCTGTACATCTCTATGACTCTATCTCCATAAACAAGGGGAAGTAGGAACGTGTGACGTGTTTCTGTTGAAGGGTGTTGGAGCTGCATTCGAATTCCAAAGAGATGTGGAACTTCAGTTACGTTGTGGAAATGACTGTAATCTACACACACTTTCTCACACACACACTCACACACACACACACACTCACACATAATCACACACTTTCTCACACACACTTTCTCACACACACACACACACACTCACACACGCACAGACTCACACACACTCACACACACTCACACACAATCACACACTCGCACACACACTCACACACACACAGATACACACTCACACTCACTCCCACTCTCACATACTCACACACATCACACACTCACCCAGACATATGCACTCACACACACTCTCACACACTGCACACACACTCACATAAACACACTCACACACACACAGACATACACACTCTCTCATAGATACACACACTCACAGACACACAGTCACACACACAGTCACACACACACCATACCCCACACTACCCCCACACACAGACACATACACAGACACAGACACACACACACTCTCTCACACACACACTGAACACACACTCACACACCCCATACCCCACACTGCCAACACACACACAAACCCATATCCCACACTGCCCCACACACACCCCATAACCCACACTGCCCATACACACGCACCCCATATCGCACACTGCCCACACACACACCAAATACCCCATACTGCTCACACACACCCCAAAACCCACACTGCCCAGACACACTCCCCATCCCCCACACTGCCCACACATACACGCCACACCCCACACTGCCCACACACACACCCCATACCCCACACTGCCCACACACACACCCAATATCCCATACTGCCCACACACACACACCCCATACCCCACACTGCCCACACACACACCCCATAACCCACACTGCCCACACACACACACCCCATACCTCACACTGAACACACACACACCCCATACCCCACACTGAATACACACACATACCCCATACCCCACACTGAACACACACACACCCCATACCCCACACTGCCCACACACACACACCCCATACCCCACACTGAACACACACACACACACACACACCCCATACTGCCCACACACACACCCCATACGCCACACTGAACACACACTACACCACATACCCCACACTGCCCACACACACACACTCCATACCCCACACTGAACACACACACACACACACACACACCCCATACCTCACACTGAACACACACACACACACACCCCTTACCCCACACTGCCCACACACACACCCCATACCCCACACTGCCCACACACACACCACATACCCCACACTGCCCACACACACACACTCCATACCCCACACTGCTCTACACACACACAAACACCCCATACCCCACACTGCCCACACACACACCACGTACCCCACACTGCCCACACACACACACTCCATACCCCACACTGCTCTACACACACACAAACACCCCATACCTCACACTGAACACACACACACCCCATACCCCACACTGCCCACACACACACCCCATACCCCACACTGCCCACACACACACACCCCATACCCCACACTGCCCACACACACACACCCCATACCCCACACTGCCCACACACACACACACACACCCCATACCCCACACTGCCCACACACACACACCCCATACCCCACACTGCCCACACACACACCCCATACCCCACACTGCCCACACACACACACCCCATACCCCACACTGCCCACACACACACACACACACCCCATACGCCACACTGCCCACACACACACACCCCATACCCCACACTGCCCACACACACACCCCATACCCCACACTGCCCACACACACACACCCCATACCCCACACTGCCCACACACACACACACACACCCCATACCCCACACTGCCCACACACACACACTCACCCCATACCTCACACTGAACACACACACACCCCATACCCCACACTGCCCACACACACACACCCCATACCCCACACTGCCCAGACACACTCCCCATCCCCCACACTGCCCACACACACACCCCATACCCCACACATACACACACCCTGTATCCCACATTGCCCACACATACACACACCCTATATCCCACATTGCCCACACACACACCCCATACCCCACACCGCCCACACACACACACCCCATACCCCACACTGAACACACACACACACACACACACCCCATACCCCACACTGCCCACACACACACCCCATACCCCACACTGCCCACACACACACCCCATACCCCACACTGAACACACACTACACCACATACCCCACACTGCCCACACACACACACCCCATACCCCACACTGCCCACACACACACACTCCATACCCCACACTGCTCTACACACACAAACACCCCATACCCCACACTGCCCACACACACACACCCCATACCCCACACTGCCCACACACACACACACACACACCCCATACCCCACACTGCCCACACACATACCCCATACCTCACACAGAACACACACACACACCCCATACCCCACACTGCCCACACACACACCCCACACCTCACACTGCCCACACACACACCCCATACCCCACACTGCCCACACACATACCCCATACCTCACACTGAACACACACACACCCCATACCCCACACTGCCCACACACATACCCCATACCTCACACTGAACACACACACACACCCCATACCCCACACTGCCCACACACACACCCCACACCTCACACTGCCCACACACATACCCCATACCTCACACTGAACACACACACACCCCATATCCCACACTGCCCACACACACACACCCCATACCCCACATTGCCCACACACACCACATACCCCACACTGCCCACACACACACCCCATACCCCACACTGAACACACAAACACATCCCATACCCCACACTGCCCACACACACACACCCCATACCCCACACTGAACACACACACACACACACACACCCCATACCCCACACTGCCCACACACACACACCCCATACCCCACACTGCCCACACACACACCCCATACCCCACACTGCCCACACACACACACCCCATACCCCACATTGCCCACACACACCCCATACCCCACACTGCCCACACACACACCCCATACCCCACACTGCCCACACACACACCCCATACCCCACACTGCTCTACACACACACACCCCATACCCCACACTGCCCACACCACACACACCCCATACCCCACACTGCCCACACACACACACCCCATACCCCACACTGCCCACACACACACACCCCATACCCCACACTGCCCACACCACACACACCCCATACCCCACACTGCCCACACACACACACCCCATACCCCACACTGCCCACACACACACCCCATACCCCACACTGCTCTACACACACACACACCCCATACCCCACACTGCCCACACACACACACCCCATACCCCACACTGAACACACACTACACCACATACCCCACACTGCCCACACACACACACCCCATACCCCACACTGAACACACACACACACACACACACCCCATACCCCACACTGCCCACACACACACCCCATACCCCACACTGAACACACACTACACCACATACCCCACACTGCCCCCATACACACACCCCATACCTCACACTGCCCACACACACACCCCATACCCCACACTGCCCACACACACACACCCCATACCCCACACTGCCCACACACACACCCCATACCCCACACTGAACACACACACACACCATACCTAACACTGAACACACACACACACCCCATACCCCACACTGCCCACACACACACACCCCATACCCCACACTGAACACACACACACACACACACACCCCATACCCCACACTGCCCACACACACACACACAACCCATACCCCACACTGCCCACACACACACACCCCATACCCCACACTGAACACACACACACACACACACCCCATACCCCACACTGAACACACACACACACACACACACACACCCCCCATACCCCACACTGCCCCCATACACACACCCCATACCCCACACTGAACACACACTACACCACATACCCCACACTGCCCACACACACACCCCATACCCCACACTGCCCACACACACACCCCATACCCCACACTGAACACACACACACACCATACCTAACACTGAACACACACACACACCCCATACCCCACACTGCCCACACACACACACCCCATACCCCACACTGAACACACACACACACACACACACACCCCATACCCCACACTGAACACACACACACACACACACACACCCCATACCCCACACTGCCCACACACACACCCCATACCCCACACTGCCCACACACACACCCCATACCCCACACTGCCCACACACACACCCCATACCCCACACTGCCCACACACACACACCCCATAACCCACACTGCCCACACACACACCCCATACCCCACATTGAACACACACTACACCACATACCCCACACTGCCCACACACACACTCCATACCCCACACTGCTCTACACACACAAACACCCCATACCCCACACTGCCCACACACACACACCCCATACCCCACACTGCCCACACACACACACACACCCCATACCCCACACTGCCCACACACACACACACACACCCCATACCCCACACTGAACACACACACACACACACACCCCATACCCCACACTGAACACACACACACACACCCCATACCCCACACTGCCCACACACACACCCCATACCCCACACTGCCCACACACACACCCCATACCCCACACTGCCCACACACACACCCCATACCCCACACTGCCCACACACACACACCCCATAACCCACACTGCCCACACACACACCCCATACCCCACATTGAACACACACTACACCACATACCCCACACTGCCCACACACACACTCCATACCCCACACTGCTCTACACACACAAACACCCCATACCCCACACTGCCCACACACACACACCCCATACCCCACACTGCCCACACACACACACACACACCCCATACCCCACACTGCACACACACACACCCCACACCCCACACTGAACACACACACACACCCCATACCCCACACTGCCCACACACATACCCCATACCTCACACTGAACACACACACACACCCCATACCCCACACTGCCCACACACACACCCCACACCCCACACTGAACACACACACACCCCATACCCCACATTGCCCACACACCCCCCATACCCCACACTGCCCACACACACACCCCATACCCCACACTGCCCACACACACACCCCATACCCCACACTGCCCACACACACACCCCATACCCCACACTGCCCACACACACACACACCCCATACCCCACATTGCCCACACACACCCCATACCCCACACTGCCCACACACACACCCCATACCCCACACTGCCCACACACACACCCCATACCCCACACTGCTCTACACACACACACCCCATACCCCACACTGCCCACACACACACACCCCATACCCCACACTGCCCACACACACACCCCATACCCCACACTGCCCACACACACACCCCATACCCCACACTGCCCACACACACACCCCATACCCCACACTGCTCTACACACACACACCCCATACCCCACACTGCCCACACCACACACACCCCATACTCCACACTGCCCACACCACACACACCCCATACCCCACACTGCCCACACACACACATCCCATACCCCACACTGCCCACACACACACCCCATACCCCACACTGCTCTACACACACACACCCCATACCCCACACTGCCCACACCACACACACCCCATACCCCACACTGCCCACACCACACACATCCCATACCCCACACTGCCCACACACACACACCCCATACCCCACACTGCCCACACACACACCCCATACCCCACACTGCCCACACCACACCTCCCATACCCCACACTGCCCACACACACACCCCATACCCCACACTGCCCACACACACACCCCATACCCCACACTGCTCTACACACACACACACCCCATACCCCACACTGCCCACACACACACACCCCATACCCCACACTGCCCACACACACACCCCATACCCCACACTGCTCTACACACACACACACCCCATACCCCACACTGCCCACACACACACCCCATACCCCACACTGCTCTACACACACACACACCCCATACCCCACACTGCCCACACATACACACCCCATACCCCACACTCCCCACACACACACACCCCATATCCCACACTGCCCACACACACACACACACCCCATACCCCACACTCCCCACACACACACACCCCATACCCCACACTGCCCACACACACACACACACACCCCATACCCCACACTGCCCACACACACACCCCACACCCCACACTGAGCACACACACACACACCCCATACCCCACACTGCCCACACACACACACCCCATACCCCACACTGCCCACACACACACACCCCATACCCCACACTGAACACACACTACACCACATACCCCACACTGCCCACACACACACACTCCATACCCCACACTGCTCTACACACACAAACACCCCATACCCCACACTGCCCACACACACACACCCCATACCCCACACTGCCCACACACACACACACACACACCCCATACCCCACACTGCCCACACACATACCCCATACCTCACACAGAACACACACACACACCCCATACCCCACACTGCCCACACACACACCCCACACCTCACACTGCCCACACACACACCCCATACCCCACACTGCCCACACACATACCCCATACCTCACACCGAACACACACACACCCCATACCCCACACTGCCCACACACATACCCCATACCTCACACTGAACACACACACACACCCCATACCCCACACTGCCCACACACACACCCCACACCTCACACTGCCCACACACACACCCCATACCCCACACTGCCCACACACACACACCCCATACCCCACACTGAACACACACACACACACACACCCCATACCCCACACTGCCCACACACACACCCCATACCCCACACTGCCCACACACACACCCCATACCCCACACTGAACACACACTACACCACATACCCCACACTGCCCACACACACACACCCCATACCCCACACTGCCCACACACACACCCCATACCCCACACTGCCCACACACACACACCCCATACCCCACATTGCCCACACACACCCCATACCCCACACTGCCCACACACACACCCCATACCCCACACTGCCCACACACACACCCCATACCCCACACTGCTCTACACACACACACCCCATAACCCACACTGCCCACACCACACACACCCCATACCCCACACTGCCCACACACACACACCCCATACCCCACACTGCCCACACACACACCCCATACCCCACACTGCTCGACACACACACACACCCCATACCCCACACTGCCCACACACACACACCCAATACCCCACACTGAACACACACTACACCACATACCCCACACTGCCCACACACACACACCCCATACCCCACACTGAACACACACACACACCCCATACCCCACACTGCCCACACACACACCCCATACCCCACACTGAACACACACTACACCACATACCCCACACTGCCCACACACACACACCCCATACCCCACACTGAGCACACACACACACACACCCCATACCCCACACTGCCCACACACACACCCCATACCCCAAACTGAACACACACACACACACACCCCATACCCCACACTGCCCACACACACACCCCATACCCCACACTGAACACACACACACACCATACCTAACACTGAACACACACACACACACCCCATACCCCACACTGCCCACACACACACACCCCATACCCCACACTGAACACACACACACACACACACACCCCATACCCCACACTGCCCACACACACACCCCATACCCCACACTGCCCACACACACACCCCATACCCCACACACACACACACACACCCCATACCCCACACTGCCCACACACACACTCCATACCCCACACTGCCCACACACACACCCCATACCCCACATTGAACACACACTACACCACATACCCCACACTGCCCACACACACACACTCCATACCCCACACTGCTCTACACACACAAACACCCCATACCCCACACTGCCCACACACACACCCCATACCCCACATTGAACACACACTACACCACATACCCCACACTGCCCACACACACACACTCCATACCCCACACTGCTCTACACACACAAACACCCCATACCCCACACTGCCCACACACACACACCCCATACCCCACACTGCCCACACACACACACACACACACCCCATACCCCACACTGCCCACACACACACCCCACACCCCACACTGAACACACACACACACCCCATTCCCCACACTGCCCACACACACACCCCACACCTCACACTGCCCACACACATACCCCATACCTCACACTGAACACACACACACACCCCATACCCCACACTGCCCATACACACACCCCACACCTCACACTGCCCACACACATACCCCATACCTCACACTGAACACACACACACCCCATACCCCACATTGCCCACACACACCCCATACCCCACACTGCCCACACACACACCCCATACCCCAAACTGCCCACACACACACCCCATACCCCACACTGCCCACACACACACCCCATACCCCACACTGCCCACACACACACACACCCCATACCCCACATTGCCCACACACACCCCATACCCCACACTGCTCTACACACACACACACCCCATACCCCACACTGCCCACACATACACACCCCATACCCCACACTCCCCACACACACACACCCCATATCCCACACTGCCCACACACACACACACACCCCATACCCCACACTCCCCACACACACACACCCCATACCCCACACTGCCCACACACACACCCCACACCCCACACTGAACACACACACACACCCCATTCCCCACACTGCCCACACACACACCCCACACCTCACACTGCCCACACACATACCCCATACCTCACACTGAACACACACACACACCCCATACCCCACACTGCCCATACACACACCCCACACCTCACACTGCCCACACACATACCCCATACCCCACACTGAACACACACTACACCACATACCCCACACTGCCCACACACACACACTCCATACCCCACACTGCCCACACACACACCCCATACCCCACATTGAACACACACTACACCACATACCCCACACTGCCCACACACACACACTCCATACCCCACACTGCTCTACACACACAAACACCCCATACCCCACACTGCCCACACACACACCCCATACCCCACATTGAACACACACTACACCACATACCCCACACTGCCCACACACACACACTCCATACCCCACACTGCTCTACACACACAAACACCCCATACCCCACACTGCCCACACACACACACCCCATACCCCACACTGCCCACACACACACACACACACACCCCATACCCCACACTGCCCACACACACACCCCACACTGAACACACACACACACCCCATTCCCCACACTGCCCACACACACACCCCACACCTCACACTGCCCACACACATACCCCATACCTCACACTGAACACACACACACACCCCATACCCCACACTGCCCATACACACACCCCACACCTCACACTGCCCACACACATACCCCATACCTCACACTGAACACACACACACCCCATACCCCACATTGCCCACACACACCCCATACCCCACACTGCCCACACACACACCCCATACCCCACACTGCCCACACACACACCCCATACCCCACACTGCCCACACACACACCCCATACCCCACACTGCCCACACACACACACACCCCATACCCCACATTGCCCACACACACCCCATACCCCACACTGCCCACACACACACCCCATACCCCACACTGCTCTACACACACACACCCCATACCCCACACTGCCCACACACACACACCCCATACCCCACACTGCCCACACACACACCCCATACCCCACACTGCCCACACACACACCCCATACCCCACACTGCCCACACACACCCCCCATACCCCACACTGCTCTACACACACACACCCCATACCCCACACTGCCCACACCACACACACCCCATACCCCACACTGCCCACACACACACATCCCATACCCCACACTGCCCACACACACACCCCATACCCCACACTGCTCTACACACACACACCCCATACCCCACACTGCCCACACCACACACACCCCATACCCCACACTGCCCACACCACACACATCCCATACCCCACACTGCCCACACACACACACCCCATACCCCACACTGCCCACACACACACCCCATACCCCACACTGCCCACACCACACATCCCATACCCCACACTGCCCACACACACACCCCATACCCCACACTGCCCACACACACACCCCATACCCCACACTGCTCTACACACACACACACCCCATACCCCACACTGCCCACACACACACACCCCATACCCCACACTGCCCACACACACACCCCATACCCCACACTGCTCTACACACACACACACCCCATACCCCACACTGCCCACACACACACCCCATACCCCACACTGCTCTACACACACACACACCCCATACCCCACACTGCCCACACATACACACCCCATACCCCACACTCCCCACACACACACACACCCCATATCCCACACTGCCCACACACACACACACACCCCATACCCCACACTCCCCACACACACACACCCC
>NC_092775.1:57600158-57635158 GCF_047496795.1 Chiloscyllium punctatum
CAGAATACTGAACGTCTTGTTACAGAGAGAAACAAAATCTAGGTTATCATGGGGACAGAGTTTAAAAAGTCAGGAATGATAAAAATTCCAGTCTTTCTCCAACATGAGAGCGAGCCGACCAGCATCAGAACACACAGCAACACCATCTCCACACCCCACTCCCCACTCCGGGACTCGGTCCGTACACACCCCACTCCCCACTCCGGGACTCGGTCCGTACACACCCTGCCCCCCACTCCGAGACTCGGTCCGTACACACCCTGCTTCCCACTCCGAGACTCGGTCCGTACACACCCTGCTCCCCACTCCGGGACTCGGTCCGTACACACCCTGCCCCCCACTCCGAGACTCGGTCCGTACACACCCTTTGCTGTATCTGTTCCTCCCGATGTGGTCTCCTCTACACTGGGAGACAGGATTCCAATAATGCGGAATGTTTTAGAGAACATCTCTGGGCCACCCACACCAACCAACCCCATTGGCCTGTATCTGACCCCTAACTCACTTTCCCACTCAGCCAAGGACATGCCGGTCCTGGGCCTCCTCCATCACCAAATCCTAACCACCTGATGCCTGAAGTACCAACACCTCACCTTCCACCTTTGGACCCTCCAACCCCGGGCCATCAATGTTGATTTCTCTGTTTCCTCATCTCCCCTCCCTCCACCTTATCCCAGATCCAACCTTCCAACTTGGCACCGCTCTCATGACCTGTCCAACCTGTCCGTCTCCCTTCCCACCTATCCGCTCCACCCTCCTCTCCGACCTATCACCTTCACCCCCACCTCCATCTACCTATCGCATTCCCAGCTACCTTTCCCCCCAGTCCCACCAGTTTATCTCTCTACCTCCTTGGCTCCAAGCCTCATTCCTGATGAAAGGCCCGAAACGTCGACTCTCCTGCTCTTCGGATGCTGCCTGACCTGCTGTGCTTTTCCAGCACCACACCCTTCAGCTCTCTCGGGCTGGGCTGGGCAGTTGTCTGCAATGATGAGAATCGTGCTTTTCTTTCACTCACAGGTTTTGCACACTTGCCTGATTCACACCTCAAAAATGCTGACTACCATCCCGGCGGGATTTGTGAGCTCCCATTGGTGGGTGCGGATGGTTTCTTTATCAATCACGTAACAAACACTGCTTCTTACACTTTCCTATCACAACTGTTACAGTGGGCTGTCCGAATGTTTTGTAAGTGTTGTACTTGTACCAGCCTCCACCATTTGTCCAAGCAGCTCATTCCACACATGCACCACCCTCTGGGGGAAAGCGTTCCCCCTTAGGTTCCTTTGAAATCTTTCCCCCTCTCACATTAAACCAATGGCCTTTCATTGTGGACTCCCCTACCGTAGGGAAGAGACCTTGACTCTTCACCTTACTTATGCCCCTTGTGATTTTATAAACCTCTCTAAAATCAACTCTCAACTTCTGACACTCCAGGGAAAAATACTTACGTCCTATCCGGCCTCTCCATTATAACTCAAACTGTTCAATCTGGGTGAGATTCTTGTAAACTTGTGCCGCACCCTTTCCAATTTAATAATATCCTCTCTACAGAAGAACACAGTAGAACACAGTATTCCAAACGTGGCCTCACCATTGACGGTGTACGCTCACAGTAACCGACTCAGTCATGTCAGAAGCAATGAGAGCAACAATTCGGAATGGCGAAACATTATTTGAATGCTTCACAGATTAATCAGGAGCCAGCCAACGGGAATGAGAGAGTTTCTTTCCAGCTGTATGGAGTCGTTGCTTTATATTGACCAGCATGACCGTGGGGAAAAGAGCGTTAATGATCTAATTTCAGGAGATGCGTTGGAGGGCATCGTCGGCCATGTGGGAGGGGAAATTGCGGTCTTTGAAGATGGCGGTCACCCGGGATGTTCTATGCCATTCTCCTTACTTGCTCACTGATGTGCCTCTGGTATTAGTAGGCAGCTGAGAAGCGGGCTGGCTCTCAGGGAAAAGGGTGGCTGCAGTTGTGAATAATCGAACAAACAAGGGGACACCCGTCGTAGGGGATGTGAAAATGCCGTCACCCCAGTACATATTCAACCAGCGTTCCGTGTGCGAGGGATCTGCACCTCAGAAATGCCTGATGATATACGATGTATCAGGGAGTATGTCACCCTGATGATATTCGCAGAAATAACTCGATGTGCACTGTCTTATTAAATTGGGCACGGGCTGAACACAGAAAAGGAGTTTATCAATTTCCAGTCAAGTCAACCATTGTATGTAACTCATAATACTCTGTGCAATGAGATCACGGCTGTTAAATATTAGTCATATTTCATGAAGGTGACATTACTGCACATTGGAAGTTCATTTATTGCTCATGTTCACACAATTAATTGTTCTAAAGCAGTACCACACAACAACGATCAGATCGAGGCCAGCACTGGCTCTGGCTGTACTGAAGACAAACCTCACAGGAGTATAGCATGCCATCAAAACTATCTATTACACCTCGTTAGCTAATTAACTTTATCTAATTAATTCTTAATGCATGACATAAACAGAATGCATGATGAAGGCCCATGGGATCTCATTTATTTTGCACACAAGCCACGGACTGTTAATTCATTTGTGACTTTGCTCTTCATCAGCTTCCAGGCCAGTTCATTCTGGATATTATCAACATCCTTGAAATGTACCCTCTTTATCTTCATTTTCTTTCCGCTTCCTACGCAATTTTTGTTAAAGAGCACTGATTTAAACCCTTTTCCTGATGCTCTCTGCCTAATCTCAGATCCAGGGGGGATTCCCTCTCCCTCTACACTCTTCCCACACTGAAACTCACTCACCACCCCCATCACCATCTGCCTCTTGGTTTCCATTGCCACTATCGTCACAAAATCATGAAGGGTGTAGACAAGATGGATAAAGAGAAGCTTTTTCCAAGGGTGAGGGGTCCAATAACAAAAGGTCACGCATTCAAGGTGAGAGGTGAAACGTTTAAGGGGGCTGTATGCGGCAAGTGCTTTACACAGAGGGTGGTAAGTGCCTGGAATGTGTTGCCAGCAGAGGTGTTAGAGGCAGGCACGGTAGATTCATTTGAGATGCATCTGGCCAGATACATGAGTAGGTGGGGAGCACAGGGATACAGATGCTTAGGAATTGGGCGATAGGATTAGACAGTGGATTTGGATCGGCTCAGGCCCATTCCTGGGCTGTGAATTTTCTTTGTTCGATTTCCCTAGCCAGAACGTTTCTCTGTCATTGCTACCTCACCAACGTGGCTCCCCAAACAGATTTCATACTCTCGCTGCCAGCATCATCTCACCCCAACATCCAGACAACCCCCAGAGTCTCCTTCCCATTCTCTGCTTCCAATGACATTGAGCAACGTAGTTCCCCTCGAACCTCCTTGACCCTCAGTCAAAATCTAAAAGCAAGTTATACAGAGTCAAGCCAGGGGCAACCAAATTGCAAACTGCTCGACCAACAAATCCACAGCATCAGCAACTCATAATGTTGGGTAAAAGATTGGTGGGTGCCACTTCTGCTTGTGGGGGATTAGGAGGTTGTAATCTGTGTACCTGCTCTGAGTGATAGTGCAAGGCATTAAATCACAAGGAACAGGAGTAGGCCATTCAGCCCCTTGAGCCTGCTCCCCTATCCAATAGGATCATGGCTGATCTGGCTCTCCTCATGACCACTGTCCTGTCCTTTCCCCATAACCCTGGATTCCCCGACTGATCAGGAACCTACCTCAGCCTTAAATAGACACAAGGACTCTGCCCCCATGTCTCTCCGTGGTGAGGATGTACAAAGGCTCACAACCTTCCAAGAGAAGGAATTCCCCCTCATTTCAGTCTTAAGTTGCCATCCCTTGTTCTGAGACTATACCCGAGACACCCCCACCCGCCCCCCCATGAGGGGAAACATCCTCTCAGTGTTTACCCTGTGAAGCCCCTTCATAATCCTCTGTGTTTTAATGAGATCGCCTCTCATTCTTCTAAACTTCAATGAGTAAAATCCCAACCTGTTCAGCCTCTTCTCACGAGACGATCCCTCTTTAACAGGAATCATCTGAGTGAACCTTCCCTCAGCTACCTCCAATGAAATGATATCTTTCCAGAAACGAGGGGGCCAAAAGGATAGTGAAGGCGGCGTTTGGTATGCTTTCCTTTATTGGTCAGAGTATTGAGTACAGGAGTTGGGAGGTCATGTTGCAGCTGTACAGGACATTGGTTAGGCCGCTTTTGGGATATTGCATGCAATTCTCCCTCCTATCGGAAAGATGTTGTGAAACTTGAAAGGGTTCAGAAAAGATTTACAAGGATGTTGCCAGGGTTGGAGGATCTGAGCTACAGGGAGAGGCTGAACAGGCTGGGGCTGTTTTCCCTGGAGCGTCGGAGGCTGAGGGGTGACCTTATAGAGGTTTACAAAATTATGAGGGACATGGATAGGGCAAATAGGCAAAGTCTTTTCCTTGGGGTCAGGGAGTCCAGAACTAGAGGGCATAGGTTTAGGGTGAGAGGGGAAAGGTATAAAAGAGACCTAAGGGGCAACGTTTTCACACAGAGGGTGGTACGTGTATGGAATGAGTTGCCAGAGGAAGTGGTGGAGGCTGGTACAATTGCAACATTTAAGAGACATTTGGATGGGTATATGAATAGGAAGGGTTTGGAGGGATATGGGCCGGGTGCTGGCAGGTGGGACTAGATTGGGTTGGGATGTCTGGTTGGCAGCGAGTCTAAGGGTTGACAAAGGGTCAGTTAGACTCGTAACGTCAGCTCTTTTCTCTCCTTACAGATGCTGCCAGACCTGCTGAGATTTTCCATCATTTTCCCTTTTTTGGTTAGCCTGCTTCCTGGTTGGCTCCATGACACACTGTCCTAGAAAGCTTTCTCTGATGTACTTTATGGTTTTGTTATCACAGTTACCCTTTCCAATTTGATTAAGCCAGTCGCCGTGAAGATTAAAGTTACCTATAATGATTGTTCTATGCTTTTTATGTGCTCTGAAGATTTGTTGATTTAAAGTCCTTTCTACAGAGTCGCTAGACTTCAGAGTTTTTCTTTCGGTCGTAGCCAAGCTAGATGGACTAGATGTTTATGAGAATTTAATGTTTTACCATATGAACTTTCTTTCTTTGTAATAGTTTTATGTTCAGCAAAGATGCTCCCTCAGATATAATTTCAATAAAACTTATTAAAATTCACAACATTCACATTATAAAGGCTTTCATCTTTTTCTGCAAGTTCTAATTTATAAATATTTATTAAGTCTAAACCATTTCTAATAAGTGCGTTATTTCCACATTGTTAGCAACTTTAATGGTGAGTATGTGATTTTTTTGTTCATTTGAATGGTAAAATTAAAAGGGACAAATTTCAGGGTATCTGAGCTCGGGTTGTGTTTATAAAGAACTTTAAGTAAGGTTTCAATCTGGCTTTTTTGTTCATTCACAGGGTGAGGGTGTCACTGGCTGGGCCAGCATTTATTGCCCATCCCTAATTGCCCCAAGGGCAGTTAGGAGTTAACTATATTGCTGTGTGTCTGGAGTCACAGACAAGGATGGCAGTTTCCTACCCGGAAGGGCATTGGTAAACCAGGTTGTACGTTTGCTCGCTGAGCTGGTAGACTTGTTCTCCGACGTTTCGTCACCATGCTCGGTAACATCACCAGGGAGCCTTCAGTAAAGCACTGGGGTTCGGTCCCACTTGCTATTTATCGGTCTCGGTTTGTGGTGGTGGGTGATACCATTTCCCATCCTGTTACTGAGAGGTTGGTAAATGGCAACAGCTCCCCTCCCCTCCCCTCCCCTCCTCTCCCCCTCCCTACAGTCCACTCCCCTCCCTTCCCCTCCACTCCCCTCGCCTCCGTTCCCCTCCCCACCCCTCCACACCCCCTCCTTCCCCTCCACTTCCCTTCCCTCCCCTCCCCTTCCCTCACCTCTGTTCCCCTCCCCTCCCCTCTCTTCCATTCCACTCCTGTCCCCTTCCTGTCCCCTCTCCTACCCACCCCTCTCCTCCCCATCCCCTACCTTCCACTAACCTTCCCTCCCTTCCTCTACCCTAACCTACCCTCCCCTCCCCTCCCCTAACCTACCCTCCCCTCCCCTCCACTCCACTCCCTTCCACTCCCCTTCCTTCTCCTCCCCTCCACTCCACTCCCTTCCACTCCCGTTCCTTCCCCACCCACCCCTCTCATACTCACCCCTCCCGCCCACTCCCCTCCAGTACCCACCCCTTCCCTCCCTTCCCCTCCCCTACCCTACCTCCCCTACCCTACCCTCCCCTCCCATCCCCTCTGTTCCCCTCCACTCCCCTTCCATTCCCCTCCCCTCCCCTTCCCTCCACTCCCCTCCCCTCCTTTCCACTCCACTCCCCTCTCCTCCCCTCCCCTTCTCTCCCCTCTGTTCCCCTCCACTCCCCCTCCATTCCCCTCCCCTCCCCCTCCCCTTCCCTCCGCTCTGTTCATCTCCCCTCCCCTCCTCTCCACTCCCCTACACACCCCTCCCCTCTGTTCCCCACCACTCCTCCTCCATTCCCCTCCTCTCCCCTCCCTTCCCCTCCCCTACCCTACCCTCCCCTCCCCTCCCCTGCCCTACCCTACCCTCCCCACCCCTCCCCGCCCCTCCATTCCCCTCCCCTCCCCTGCCCTACCCTCCCCACTCCGCCCCTCCACTCTCCTCCCCTTCATTCCCCTCTGTTCCCCTCCACTCACCCTCCATTCCCCTCCCCTCCCCTTCCCTCCCCTCTGTTCCCCTCCACTCCCCCTCCATTCCCCTCCACTCCCCTTCTCTCCCCTCCCTTTCTCTCCCCTCCCCTCCCCTCCCCTCCAATCCCCCTCCTTCCCCTCCCCTCCCCTGCCCTCCATTCCACTCCCCTCCCCTTCCCGTCCCCTCTCCTACCCAACCCTCCCCTCCCCTACCTTCCACTAACCTCCCCTCCCTTCCTCTACCCAACCCTCTCCACCCCTCCCCTACCCTCCTCTCCCCTCCCCTCCACTCCAGTCCACTCCACTCCCCTCCACTCCCCTCCTTCTCCTCCCCTCCACTCCGCTCCCCTCCATTCCCCCTCCTTCCACTCCCCTCCCCTACCCTGCACTACCCTCCCCTCCCGTCCCCTCCCTTCCCTTACCCTCCCCTTCCTTCCCTTCCCCTCCCCTACCCTACCTCTCCTTCCCTCCCCTCCCCTACCCTACCCTCCCCTTCCCTCCCCTCTGTTCCCCTCCACTCCCCCTCCATACCCCTCCCCTCCGATCCCCTCCCCTCCTCTCCCTTCCCCTCCCCTACCCTACCCTCCCCTCCCCTGCCCTACCTTATTCTCCCCTCCCCACCCCTCCCGTCCACTCCCCTCCCCTTCCCTCCCCTCTGCTCCCCTCCACCTCCCCTCCATCCACTCCCCTCCCCTCCACTCCCCTCCCCTCCCCTCCCCTTCCCTCCCTTCCATTCCCCTCCACTCTCCCTCCTTTACCCTCCCATCTCCTCCCTTCCCCTCCACTCCCCTACCCTCCTCTCCCCTCCCCTCCCCTACTCTACCCTCCCCTCACCTTATCTCCCCTTCGCTCCAATCCCCTCCTCTCCTCTCCTACCGTCCCGTCCCCTCCTCTCCCCTTCTCTCTCCACCACTCCAATCCACTCCCTTCCCCTCTCCTCCCCTCCCTTTCCCAACCCTCGCCTCCTTTCCCCTCCCATCTCCTCCCTTCCCCTTCACTCCCCTGCCCTCCCCTCCCCTCACTCCCCTGCCCTCCCCTCCCCTCACTCCCCTGCCCTCCCCTCCCCTCACTCCCCTGCCCTCCCCTCCCCTCACTCCCCTGCCCTCCCCTCCCCTCACTCCCCTGCCCTCCCCTCCCCTCACTCCCCTGCCCTCCCCTCCCCTCACTCCCCTGCCCTCCCCTCCCCTCACTCCCCTGCCCTCCCCTCCCCTCACTCCCCTGCCCTCCCCTCCCCTCACTCCCCTGCCTTCCCCTCCCCTCACTCCCCTGCCCTCCCCTCCCCTCACTCCCCTGCCCTCCCCTTCCCTCACTCCCCTGCCCTCCCCTCACTCCCCTGCCCTCCCCTTCCCTCACTCCCCTGCCCTCCCCTCCCCTCACTCCCCTGCCCTCCCCTCTCAGCTGATTTCAGACATCTTTGCTAGTTTTGAGACCCTCCCCAGACAGCCTGGAGACTTGTGTTAATTCCAGTTGGGACATGAAACAAAAGAAAGTTACTTTGGAGGAGGATATCCTTCTGAACGAAGGTCTCAGTGAATGTTCTCCACCTGTCACCTCCTGGGCAGTCGACATTGTGTCAAGGAACCTCAAAGAACTGTGTTCCATCACCTACATCTAAAGGCCTACGTTCCACGGTTCGTGCCAGTGTTTTGCTGGGAACAGACCAGTTTTCCACGGAAAGGAATAGGGCCCTGGACTGGATCCAGCTCCTCACCCCCTTCGATGGGAATAAAACTGAACATGGTTCCAGTTGTGGGAAGACTGGGAGTGGAACATATCTCTCGAAGCGGCGTTTTACATTTAGTTTAAAATAAAGTACTTGGATATTTGGATTGATTGAAAACAAAAAGACCGACTTTCTCTTCGGTTTCGTTGCCTCCAGGTGTCAAGGCCCATCCTGGAAGGAAAGTTCAGCAAAACTGTCAAATGCGATGCTCCTACTTTTGATGTAAACCTCAAAATTGGGATTCCACTCCCACCTGCACCTTCATTTCAGAGCGTTCCTGGTTTGGGATGACATGGTTGGGATCGAGGTAAAACCCTCTTCTCCATTTGTGTGTGCGCGTTGGCCACACTTGTATGAACTTTGAACTGTGAGATGTGAAAGATCTGAGTTTGCTGTCCCGGGAATAGCATGAGATAACGATGTTCACTGATCAGAGGAACCGAGTGCTCATCTCTCCATCGGAGTCAGGCACCCAGGACTGGATTTCCCAGTTTCCCACCAGTGGGAATTAAGATATGGCGATGGGTGGGGGCAATGGTGGGTACTGTGCAAGCTACCTACTCACCTCCTTCTGCCCCCACTGCAATTAAATGGGCAAAGGGAAGCCATCTGGTGCCACCCACCCACCCACCCTCATGCCAACGGAGAGCCTCCTTCAGCTTCCTATCCTGCTGCCATGAGTATTCAATATCCTTCCATGTTAGAATGTCCACTGGCTTTAGCGACATAGGGGGATGTTGGATGAGGAGTTGGGGGCCTCCCTTTGATCGGTTCCCCCCCCCCCCCCCGAGCCTCTCCCCAGACTCCTCCAGTCTGGCCCCCTGGGCTTCCTTGCCATGGGTGCCAACCTTGGGCCCCTGCTCCCTGTGATGCTGGGACTGTCGAGACGCTGGCGTATCTGACTGCGAGCCCGCTCCCCAAGGGGAATTTGTGGTCTTAGAGTCATACAGCATGGAAACAGAGCCTTCAGCTCAAAGTGGCTGTAGGGCAAGCACGGTGAGTGCAGGTGGACCCTCCAACTACTCTCTAATCTATGTGGACTGAAACCCCATTCAACCCAACTCCAAGGTGCTCGAAAACCCCAACGCTGGACAGTGTTGGAAAGCTTGTGTGTAATCCTTTCAATCCCCCAATACTCACACATGTTCCTCCATTATAACCCATGAAACCTTATATTTCCACTTCATAGTGGCATGGTGGCACAGTGGTTAGCACTACTGCCTCCCAGCGCCAGGGACACAGGTTCGATTCCAGCCTCAGGAGACTGTCCATGTGGAGTTTGCACATTCTCCCCGTGTCTGTATAGGTTTCTTCCCACAATCCAAAGATGTGCAGGCGAATTGGATTAGCCATTGGAAATGCAGGAGGATAGGGGAGGTGGGGTGTGTCTAAGTGGGATGGTGTTTGGAGGGCCAGTATGGAATCAATGGGCTGAAAGGCCTGCTTCCTGCACTGTAGGGATTGTATGATTTGAATAAATCAAATGCTAACTGTCTGCACCATCTTCCTTGATGAGGCTAGGTGCCAACTTTAATACCCACAATCCAAAGGTGTGCATGTTAGGTGGATTGGCCATGCTAAGTTGTGCTATAGTGTTCAGGGATGTGTAGGTTAGGTGCATTAATCAGGGGTAAATATCGTATAATAGGGGAATGGCTCTGGGTGGGATACTCTTTGGATGGTCAGTGTGGACTTGTTGAGCCAAATGGCCTGTTTCCACATTGTAGGGATTCTATGATTGGTAACTAGGAGTTTCCGTGTTAAATTATTGGGGTGGCTCGATGTCCCAAAATGGGGTGAGGGCAGTGAGAGACAGGTATGAATGAAATAGTACAGAGCAGAACCAGTTTATTGGAAGCGTGCCTTGTTTTTGCCACATGGACAGCAGCCATTGTTGAAAAATCGATGTTTATAAAAGCCCACAGGCCTTTGAGCTCGAATTGACCGACTAGAATAAAGGGCAGAGCAGTGACTGTGCTCACAGATACAAAGAAGACAAAATATGAAGTCTCCCTCCAGTAAAGGTGCACTGACCCTGTGTGAACTCTCCAAAAGTATCAGGGCGACATTACCTTGGCAGATGGAATCTCAATAGGGAGTTTACAGTCAAACTGTACCAAATGTTCGCAACAGATTTGGAGTTGTTTTCAGCGGCTCTTACTGTGGCTCCCAACACCATGGCAACAGTGTATGTTACAGATCCACGGTGAAGGCCCTTGTTCATATCCCACAAGAGGGACCATCTTTCCTTCTCCTCTCGTGCTCTCTCTCTCTCTGTCCCTCCAACAACCTGCAGCTGAACCTCCATTCTGTTCCAGAGCAGAGACTGGAGTGTGAGAGAATCCATTTGCCCCATTCCAGAGAAAGGTCCCCACCACTCAGGAGATAGCGATCTGCCTTCATCGGCACCCGCCACCTTCCAAACCCCTCCCTCCACCATCAGCACCAGGACTCAGACACACAAGCATCCGAACAGGCCATTCAATTCTCCAAGTCACCCACCGGGGTGTTTGGAACCAGGCTGACCTTGTTGGCAACGAGATCCTTGATCGGGTTTGTTAACCTGGACCAATCAGCAAAGCCCTGGCTGACCGATATAACTAGGGAGAGGTGGGCGCCGCAGGGAGTGGAGTGCATTATTTCCCCCTATTTTGATGTAGTCCCTGCCCTCCCATTTACATTCTCCACGTGAGCATTGCTCGCTCTGGGCCTTGCTTGTCACTGGCTCACTGGCCTCACGGGTGTCTGTTCTGGTGGAAAGAAAATATAAGGAGGAAATCCCGAATCTCCTCAGTCCAGGAGACTGACTCTGAGCTGGCTGGACACAGCCAGTGTCACAAGTAAATGAGGGGTGACTTGGTGATGGGATACCGGTCTCTGTGCAGTTATTTCACCCACCTGCCCACCACCCCCCCCCCCACCCCCCCCCCCCCCCCCACCGACTTGGACATCAATTATCTTCACTTTGTTGTGACCAGTGAGTACCCTGGGACTCAGGCTAACAGCAGTGTGGGAGCACCTTCACTCCACTGACTGAGTGAACACAATTAGGCCACTTGAACTTGTCCACCATTCAACGAGATCATTAATGTATGGCCTAACTCCATATCGCTGCTTTAGGTCTTTACCTCTCCATACTTTTGCTTAAGAAAAATGTAGCTGAAAATGTGTTGCTGGAAAAGTGCAGCAGGTCAGGCAGCATCCAAGGAGCAAGAGAATCGATGTTTCGGGAATCAGCCCTTCTTCGTGCCCGAAACGTCGATTCTCCTGCTCCTTGGATGCTGCCTGACCTGCTGCGCTTTTCCAGCAACACATTTTCAGTTGTGATCTCCAGCATCTGCGGTCCTCACCTTCTCCCAGGTATCATTCATGTAAACCAACATTGTTCTCCCTCGAAGGCCAATCTATCCTTCGACTCCGAGTGTAGTCTGACCAGGGTTTTGTGTAACAGTGGATCAGGAAATGGACGATCACTAACTCTCCTCAGATGGAACAGATTGTAAAAACCCACATCTCATCAATTATTTTTAAAAACTTACACACAGGAAGCTTTGATCTGTGATACTGTTGACCCTCTATTTTTTTTATCAGCAGCTGTTTCTGATCCTATTGAAGGGAAACCAGCTCCAAATGGGTCAAGTGTTGTCGAGGAACTGTGCGACTGGAGCTCTCCGGACGTGCCAAATCGGTCCTGTGTTTGGAAAAGTTCTGGCAAAATGTTACAATTCAGACCAGGAACCCGGAAAAGGGAGTTTAAAGCATTTATTTTCACGTTAGCAATTTTTAAACTATCACCATAAATGGCGATCATAACTTCAAAGAGCAAATAAAGATGAAAACAGACAAACGTATCAAAGTGAAAAGCCAGCCATTTTTTTGTTAAACTTGCCCCATCTGTTTGTGAGTGGAGTTTTCCTCATCCTCCCTCAGATACACAGTCTCGATGAACAGGGGGAAGGAACAGAATCCCATGGCCAATCATTACAATCTGTCGCATTCCTTACTGACCACCCACACCCCATTCCCATCCACCAGGGCAAATGGGTACAGAGAAAGGGGAGGAAAATGGGCTTAGATTAATTAACTTTCATACATTCCATACCCAGCACAAAGCATAGCCTCCTCCTGTGCTGAAATTCTGCATTTTAAATATTCTGACCAACAAAGAATACTAAAGTAATCAGTTCAGAATGCACTTTAACACAGATAACAAAAGCAGAACTATTAACAGGAGGTTGTGCTGGAGAAACTTTTATTAACACAGTGTTTGAGATGTGGTGAGGGATGTAGTGGTGCTTTCAGAGACATTATGGGAGACAGGCAACTTTGAAAAGTCAGTCCATTGATGGGAAGTTTGAGGACGTAAGGATGAGAATTGTTCGAAATGCAAATTGTGATGAGATGAGTTTTACAGCACTCTGGTTTTGTCACGATCACGTTTCATAAATGCAGCAGCTCAGATGATGGAGAACCTTATGTTGAAATTGGCCGAAAACCAAACGGGTGGAAGGAGGGTGAGTGTACGAGTGTACGAGTGTATGAGTGTACGAGTGTATGAGTGTACGAGTGTACGAGTGTATGAGTGTACGAGTGTGCGAGTGTACGAGTGTATAAGTGTACGTGTGTGCGAGTGTACGAGTGTACGAGTGTACGAGTGTGCGAGTGTACGAGTGTACGAGTGTACGAGTGTGCGAGTGTACGAGTGTACAAGTGTACGAGTGTACGAGTGTATGAGTGTACGAGTGTACGAGTGTACGAGTGTGCGAGTGTATGAGTGTACGAGTGTACGAGTGTATAAGTGTACGAGTGTACGAGTGTACAAGTGTACGAGTGTACGAGTGTACAAGTGTGCGAGTGTATGAGTGTATAAGTGTACGAGTGTATGAGTGTACAAGTGTGCGAGTGTATGAGTGTACGAGTGTACGAGTGTACAAGTGTGCGAGTGTACGAGTGTACGAGTGTGCGAGTGTACGAGTGTATAAGTGTGCGAGTGTACGAGTGTACGAGTGTGCGAGTGTATAAGTGTGCGAGTGTACGAGTGTATAAGTGTACGAGTGTCGGAGTGTACGAGTGTACAAGTGTGCGAGTGTACGAGTGTACGAGTGTACGAGTGTACGAGTGTGCGAGTGTACGAGTGTGCGAGTGTACAAGTGTACGAGTGTATGAGTGTACGAGTGTACGAGTATACAAGTGTGCGAGTGTAGGAGTGTACGAGTGTACAAGTGTGCGAGTGTACGAGTGTACGAGTGTACGAGTGTGCGAGTGTGCGAGTGTATAAGTGTGCGAGTGTACGAGTGTGCGAGTGTACGAGTGTATAAGTGTACGAGTGTACGAGTGTATGAGTGTACGAGTGTACAAGTGTGCGAGTGTACGAGTGTATAAGTGTACGTGTGTGCGAGTGTACGAGTGTACGAGTGTGCGAGTGTACGAGTGTACGTGTGTGCGAGTGTACGAGTGTACGAGTGTACGAGTGTATAAGTGTACGAGTGTACGAGTGTACGAGTGTATGAGTGTACGAGTGTACGAGTGTGCGAGTGTACGAGTGTACGAGTGTATGAGTGTACGAGTGTGCGAGTGTACGAGTGTATAAGTGTACGTGTGTACGAGTGTACGAGTGTACGAGTGTGCGAGTGTACGAGTGTACGTGTGTGCGAGTGTACGAGTGTAAGAGTGTACGAGTGTACGAGTGTGCGAGTGTACGAGTGTGCGAGTGTACGAGTGTATAAGTGTGCGAGTGTACGAGTGTACGAGTGCACGAGTGTGCGAGTGTGCGAGTGTACGAGTGTATAAGTGTACGAGTGTACGAGTGTATGAGTGTACGAGTGTACAAGTGTGCGAGTGTACGAGTGTGCGAGTGTACGAGTGTATAAGTGTGCGAGTGTACGAGTGTACGAGTGTGCGAGTGTGCGAGTGTACGAGTGTATAAGTGTATGAGTGTACGAGTGTATGAGTGTACGAGTGTACAAGTGTGCGAGTGTACGAGTGTACGAGTGTACGAGTGTATAAGTGTGCGAGTGTACGAGTGTACGAGTGTACAAGTGTGCAAGTGTACGAGTGTACGAGTGTACGAGTGTGCGAGTGTACGAGTGTATGAGTGTACGAGTGTGCGAGTGTACGAGTGTACGAGTGTGCGAGTGTATAAGTGTGCGAGTGTGCGAGTGTACGAGTGTACAAGTGTGCGAGTGTACGAGTGTATGAGTGTACGAGTGTGCGAGTGTACGAGTGTGCGAGTGTACGAGTGTACAAGTGTGCGAGTGTACGAGTGTATGAGTGTACGAGTGTGCGAGTGTACGAGTGTATGAGTGTACGAGTGTGCGAGTGTACGAGTGTATGAGTGTACGAGTGTACGAGTGTGCGAGTGTATAAGTGTGCGAGTGTACGAGTGTACGAGTGTACAAGTGTGCGAGTGTACGAGTGTATGAGTGTACGAGTGTACGAGTGTGCGAGTGTATAAGTGTGTGAGTGTACGAGTGTACGAGTGTATAAGTGTGCGAGTGTACGAGTGTATAAGTGTGCGAGTGTGTGAGTGTACGAGTGTACGAGTGTGCGAGTGTACGAGTGTATAAGTGTGCGAGTGTGCGAGTGTACGTGTGTGCGAGTGTGCGAGTGTACGAGTGTATAAGTGTGCGAGTGTGCGAGTGTACGAGTGTATAAGTGTACGTGTGTGCGAGTGTGCGAGTGTACGAGTGTACGAGTGTGCGAGTGTGCGAGTGTACGAGTGTATAAGTGTGCGAGTGTGCGAGTGTACGTGTGTGCGAGTGTGCGAGTGTACGAGTGTATAAGTGTGTGAGTGTACGAGTGTATAAGTGTACGTGTGTGCGAGTGTGCGAGTGTACGAGTGTACGAGTGTATAAGTGTGCGAGTGTGCGAGTGTACGAGTGTATAAGTGTACGTGTGTGCGAGTGTACGAGTGTATGAGTGTATAAGTGTGCGAGTGTGCGAGTGTACGAGTGTATAAGTGTGCGAGTGTGCGAGTGTACGTGTGTGCGAGTGTGCGAGTGTACGAGTGTACAAGTGTGCGAGTGTACGAGTGTATGAGTGTACGAGTGTGCGAGTGTACGAGTGTATGAGTGTACGAGTGTACGAGTGTGCGAGTGTATAAGTGTGCGAGTGTACGAGTGTATAAGTGTGCGAGTGTGTGAGTGTACGAGTGTACGAGTGTGCGAGTGTACGAGTGTATAAGTGTGCGAGTGTGCGAGTGTACGTGTGTGCGAGTGTGCGAGTGTACGTGTGTGCGAGTGTGCGAATGTACGAGTGTATAAGTGTGCGAGTGTGCGAGTGTACGAGTGTACGAGTGTGCGAGTGTGCGAGTGTACGAGTGTATAAGTGTGCGAGTGTACGTGTGTGCGATTGTGCGAGTGTACGAGTGTATAAGTGTGCGAGTGTGCGAGTGTACGAGTGTATAAGTGTACGTGTGTGCGAGTGTGCGAGTGTACGAGTGTACGAGTGTATAAGTGTACGTGTGTGCGAGTGTGCGAGTGTACGAGTGTACGAGTGTATAAGTGTGCGAGTGTGCGAGTGTACGAGTGTATAAGTGTACGTGTGTGCGAGTGTACGAGTGTACGAGTGTATAAGTGTGCGAGTGTGCGAGTGTACGAGTGTATAAGTGTGCGAGTGTGCGAGTGTACGTGTGTGCGAGTGTGCGAGTGTACGAGTGTATAAGTGTGCGAGTGTGCGAGTGTACATGTGTGCGAGTGTGCGAGTGTACGAGTGTATAAGTGTACGTGTGTGCGAGTGTGCGAGTGTACGAGTGTACGAGTGTACGAGTGTGCGAGTGTACGAGTGTATAAGTGTACGTGTGTGCGAGTGTGCGAGTGTGCGAGTGTACGAGTGTGCGAGTGTACGAGTGTACGAGTGTACGAGTGTACAAGTGTACGAGTGTACGAGTGTGCGAGTGTACAAGTGTACGAGTGTATGAGTGAGCGTGTGTACCTCCAGGGAGAGGCTGCAGACAGTGACAGGCCTTCAATATCAACTCACTCATGGGGCCCTCCTCACAATCTGCTCAACTGGAGCTACCTTTGGACAACACACACAGGCCCAGAGCACAGCCTGGGAGGATAGGCCCGATGATACAACCCACCCTCCACTACCGCACCCTCCACTACCTCACCCTCCACTACCGCACCCTCCACTACCGCACCCTCCACTACCACACCCTCCACTACCACACCCTCCACTACATCACCCTCCACTACCGCACCCTCCACTCACCGCACCCTCCACTACCGCACCCTCCACTACCGCACCCTCCACTATCACACCCTCCACTACCTCACCCTCCACTACCGCACCCTCCACTACCGCACCCTCCACTACCTCACCCTCCACGACCACACCCTCCACTACCGCACCCTCCACTACCACACCCTCCACTACCGCACCCTCCACTACCTCACCCTCCACTACCTCACCCTCCACTACCGCACCCTCCACTACCGCACCCTCCACTACCTCACCCTCCACTACCACACCCTCCACGACCACACCCTCCACTATCACACCCTCCACTACCTCACACTCCACTACCTCACCCTCCACTACCTCACCCTCCACTACCGCACCCTCCAGTACCACACCCTCCACTACCGCACCCTCCACTACCGCACCCTCCACTACCTCACCCTCCACTACCACACCCTCCACTACCTCACCCTCCACTACCACACCCTCCACGACCACACCCTCCACTATCACACCCTCCACTACCTCACACTCCACTACCTCACCCTCCACTACCTCACCCTCCACTATCACACCCTCCACTACCTCACCCTCCACTACCTCACCCTCCACTACCTCACCCTCCACTATCACACCCTCCACTACCTCACCCTCCACTACCTCACCCTCCACTATCACACCCTCCACTACCTCACCCTCCACTACCACACCCTCCACGACCACACCCTCCACTATCACACCCTCCACTACCACACCCTCCACTACCGCACCCTCCACTACCTCACCCTCCACTACCTCACCCTCCACTACCGCACCCTCCACTACCGCACCCTCCACTACCTCACCCTCCACTACCGCACCCTCCACTACCGCACCCTCCACTACCACACCCTCCACGACCACACCCTCCACTATCACACCCTCCACTACCTCACACTCCACTACCTCACCCTCCACTACCTCACCCTCCACTACCGCACCCTCCAGTACCACACCCTCCACTAACGCACCCTCCACTACCACACCCTCCACTACCTCACCCTCCACTACCGCACCCTCCACTCACCGCACCCTCCACTACTGCACCCTCCACTACCGCACCCTCCACTACCGCACCCTCCACTACAACACCCTCCACTACCTCACCCTCCACTACCGCACCCTCCACTACCTCACCCTGCACTACCGCACCCTCCACTACCTCACCCTCCACTACCACACCCTCCACTACCACACCCTCCACTACCACACCCTCCACTACCTCACCCTCCACTACCGCACCCTCCACTACCGCACCCTCCACTACCGCACCCTCCACTACCACACCCTCCACTATCACACCCTCCACTACCGCACACTCCACTATCACACCCTCCACTACCACACCCTCCACTACCTCACCCTCCACTACCGCACCCTCCACTACCTCACCCTCCACTACCGCACCCTCCACTACCGCACCCTCCACTACCACACCCTCCACTACCACACCCTCCACTATCACACCCTCCACTACCGCACCCTCCACTATCACACCCTCCACTACCACACCCTCCACTACCTCACCCTCCACTATCACACCCTCCACTACCACACCCTCCACTACCTCACCCTCCACTACCACACCCTCCACTACCACACCCTCCACTATCACACCCTCCATTACCGCACCCTCCACTATCACACCCTCCACTATCACACCCTCCACTACCGCACCCTCCACTATCACACCCTCCACTACCTCACCCTCCACTACCACACCCTCCACTACCTCACCCTCCACTACCGCACCCTCCACTACCACACCCTCCACTACCTCACCCTCCACTACCACACCCTCCACTACCACACACTCCACTACCTCACCCTCCACTACCACACCCTCCACTACCACACCCTCCACTACCTCACACTCCACTACCTCACCCTCCACTACCACACCCTCCACTACCACACCCTCCACTACCTCACACTCCACTACCTCACCCTCCACTACCGCACCCTCCACTACCACACCCTCCACTACCACACCCTCCACTACCTCACACTCCACTACCGCACCCTCCACTACCACACCCTCCACTACCACACCCTCCACTACCTCACCCTCCACTACCTCACACTCCACTACCACACCCTCCACTACCGCACCCTCCACTACCACACCCTCCACTACCGCACTCTGCAATACCACACCCTCCACTACCACACCCTCCACTACCTCACCCTCCACTACCGCACCCTCCACTACCGCACCCTCCACTACCACACCCTCCAGTACCACACCCTCCACTACCGCACCCTCCACTACCGCACCCTCCACTACCTCACCCTCCACTACCACACCCTCCACTACCACACCCTCCACTACCTCACACTCCACTACCTCACCCTCCACTACCACACCCTCCACTACCACACCCTCCACTACCTCACACTCCACTATCTCACCCTCCACTACCGCACCCTCCACTACCACACCCTCCACTACCACACCCTCCACTACCTCACACTCCACTACCGCACCCTCCACTACCACACCCTCCACTACCACACCCTCCACTACCTCACCCTCCACTACCTCACACTCCACTACCACACCCTCCACTACCGCACCCTCCACTACCACACCCTCCACTACCGCACTCTGCAATACCACACCCTCCACTACCACACCCTCCACTACCTCACCCTCCACTACCGCACCCTCCACTACCGCACCCTCCACTACCACACCCTCCAGTACCACACCCTCCACTACCGCACCCTCCACTACCGCACCCTCCACTACCGCACCCTCCACTACTACACCCTCCACTACCGCACCCTCCACTACCACACCCTCCACTACCACACCCTCCACTACCGCACCCTCCACTACCTCACCCTCCACTACCACACCCTCCACTACCGCACCCTCCACTACCACACCCTCCAGTACCACACCCTCCACTACCGCACCCTCCACTACCTCACCCTCCACTACCACACCCTCCACTACCGCACCCTCCACTACCACACCCTCCACTACCACACCCTCCACTACCGCACCCTCCACTACCACACCCTCCAGTACCGCACCCTCCAGTACCGCACCCTCCACTACCGCACCCTGCACTACCACACCCTCCACTACCACACCCTCCACTACCACACCCTCCACTACCGCAACCTGCACTACCACACCCTCCACTACCACACCCTCCACTACCGCACCCTGCACTACCGCAACCTCCACTACAGCACCCTCCACTACCACACCCTCCACTACCACACCCTCCACTACCACACCCTGCACTACCGCACCATCCACTACCGCACCCTCCACTACCACACACTCCACTACCGCACCCTCCACTACCACACCCTCCACTACCGCACCCTCCACTACCACCCCCTCCACTACCTCACCCTCCACTACCTCACCCTCCACTACCACACCCTCCACTACAGCACCCTCCACTACCACACACTCCACTACCACACATTCCACTACCGCACCCTCCACTACAGCACCCTCCACTACCACACCCTCCACTACCACACCCTCCACTACAGCACCCTCCACTACCGCACCCTCCACTACCACACCCTGCACTACCGCACCCTCCACTACCGCACCCTCCACTACCACACACTCCACTACCGCACCCTCCACTACCACACTCTGCACTACCGCACCCTCCACTACCGCACCCTCCACTACCACACCCTCCACTACCGCACCCTCCACTACCACACCCTCCACTACCGCACCCTCCACTACAGCACCCTCCACTACCACACACTCCACTACCGCACCCTCCACTACCTCACCCTCCACTACCGCACCCTCCACTACCTCACCCTCCACTACCTCACCCTCCACTACCTCACCCTCCACTACCACACCCTCCACTACCGCACCCTCCACTACCACACCCTCCACTACCTCACCCTCCACTACCTCACCCTCCACTACCACACACTCCACTACCGCACCCTGCATTACCTCACCCTCCACTACGTCATCCTGCACTCCCTCACTCTCCACTACCTCACCCTTCACTACTTCACCCTCCACTACCTCACACTCCACTACCACACCCTCCACTACCGCACCCTCCACTATCTCACCCTCCACTACTTCACCCTCCACTACCTCCTCCTCCACTACCACCCCCTCCAGCTACCACCCCTCCACTATCTTACCCTACACTACCACCCCCTCCACTACCTCACCCTCCACTACCTCACCCTCTACTACCACCCCATCCACTACCTCACCCTCGACTTCCTCATTCTCCACTACCTCACCCTCCACTATCAGCCCCTCCACTACCATGTCCTCCTCTTCCTCACCCTCCACTAACATCCCCTTCACTACCTCACCCTCCACTACATCACACTCCACTACCACCCCTTCACTACCTCACCCTCCACTACCTCACACTCCACTACCACCCCCTACACTACCTCACCCTCCACAACCTCACACTCCACTACCACCCCCTCCACTACCTCACCCTCCACAACCTCACACTCCACTACCACCCCCTACACTACCTCACCCTCCACAACCTCACACTCCACTACCACCCCCTCCACTACCTCACCCTCCACAACCTCACACTCCACTACCACCCCCTTCACTACCTCACCCTCCACAACCTCACACTCCACTACCACCCCCTTCACTACCTCACCCAGCATTACCTCACCCTCCACTACGTCATCCTGCACTCCCTCACTCTCCACTACCTCACCCTCCACTACTTCACCCTCCACTACCTCACACTCCACTACCACACCCTCCACTACCGCACCCTCCACTACCTCACACTCCACTACCACACCCTCCACTACCTCACCCTCCACTACCTAACCCTCCACTACCACACCCTCCACTACCTCACCCTCCACTACCACACCCTCCACTACCTCACCCTCCACTACTGCACCCTCCATACCTCACCCTCCACTACTGCACCCTCCACTACCGAGCTCTGCACTACCTCACACTCCACTACCTCACCCTCCACTACCTCACCCTCCACTACCACACCCTCCACTACCTCAACCTCCACTACCTCACACTCCACTACCACACCCTGCACTACCTCACCCTCCACTACCACACCCTGCACTACCTCACCCTCCATACCACCCCCTCCACTACCGCACCCTCCACAACCGCACCCTCCACTACCTCACCCTCCACTACCTCACCCTCCACTACCACCACCTCCACTGCCGCACACTCCACTACCGCACCCTCCACTACCTCACCCTCCACTACCGCACCCTCCATTACCTCACCCTCCACTACCTCACCCTCCACTACCTCACCCTGCACTACCTCACCCTCCACTACTTCACCCACCACTACCTCCTCCTCCACTACCACCCCCTCCAGCTACCACCCCTCCACTATCTTACCCTACACTACCACCCCCTCCACTACCTCACCCTCCACTACCTCACCCTCTACTACCACCCCATCCACTACCTCACCCTCGACTTCCTCATTCTCCACTACCTCACCCTCCACTATCAGCCCCTCTACTACCATGTCCTCCTCTTCCTCACCCTCCACTAACATCCCCTTCACTACCTCACCCTCCACTACCTCACACTCCACTACCACCCCTTCACTACCTCACCCTCCACAACCTCACACTCCACTACCACCCCCTACACTACCTCACCCTCCACAACCTCACACTCCACTACCACCCCCTCCACTACCTCACCCTCCACAACCTCACACTCCACTACCACCCCCTTCACTACCTCACCCTCCACTACCTCACCCTCTACTACCACCCCATCCACTACCTCACCCTCGACTTCCTCATTCTCCACTACCTCACCCTCCACTATCAGCCCCTCTACTACCATGTCCTCCTCTTCCTCACCCTCCACTAACATCCCCTTCACTACCTCACCCACCACAACCTCACACTCCACTACCACCCCCTACACTACCTCACCCTCCACAACCTCACACTCCACTACCACCCCCTTCACTACCTCACCCACCACAACCTTACCCTCCACTATCTCACCGTCCACAATCTCACCCTCCACTACTTCCCCTCCACAGCCTCACCCTCCACTACCTCATCCTGCACTACCTCACCCTCCACTACCTCACCCTCCACTACCACACCCTCCACTACCGCACCCTCCATTACCTCACCCTCCACTACCGGACCCTCCATTACCTCACCCTCCACTACCTCACCCTCCACTACCTCATCCTCCACTACTTCACCCTCCACTACCTCACACTCCACTACCTCACACTGCACTACCGCACCCTCCACTACCACACCCTCCACAACCTCACCATGCACTACCTCACCCTCCACTACCTCACCCTCCACTACTTCACCCTCCACTACCTCACACTCCACTACCTCACACTGCACTACCGCACCCTCCACTACCACACCCTCCACAACCTCACCATGCACTACCTCACCCTCCACTACCTCACACTCCACTACTTCACCCTCCACTACCGCACCCTCCACTACCTCACCCTCCACTACCTCACCCTCCACTACCACCCCCTCCACTACCACCCCCTTCACTACCTCACCCTCCACTACCTCACACTCCACTACCACCCCTCCACTACCACTCCCTCCACTACCTCACCCTCCACTACCTCACACTCCACTACCACCCCCTTCACTACCTCACACTCCACTACCACCCCCTCCACTACCTAACCCTCCACTACTTCACCCTCCACTACCAACCCCCTCCACTACCTTCTCCTCCACTACCACCCCATCAGTTACCCCCCTCCACTACCTCACCCTCCACTATCTCACCCCTCCACTACCACCCGCCTCCACTACCTCCTCCTCCACTACCACCCGATCAGCTACCACCCCCTCCACTACTGCACCCTGCACTACCACACCCTCCACTACCTCACCCTCCACTACCTCACCCTCCATAACCTCACCCTCTACTACCTCACCCTCCACTACCTCACCCTCCATAACCACCCCCTTCACTACCTCACCCTCCACTACCTCACCTGGCACTCCCTCACCCTCCACAACCTCACCCTCCATAATCTCACCCTCCACTACCTCATCCTGCACTCCCTCACCTTCCACTCCCTTACCCTCCACTACCTCACCACCAACTTCCTCCCCCTCCACTACCACCCCCTCCACTACCTCACCCTCCACTCACTTACCCTCCACTAACTCACCCTGCAATACCTAACCCTCCACTACCACACCCTCCACTACCGCACCCTCCACTACCACACCCTCCACTACCACACCCTCCACTATCACACCCTCCACTACCGCACACTCCACTATCACACCCTCCACTACCACACCCTCCACTACCTCACCCTCCACTACCGCACCCTCCACTACCTCACCCTCCACTACCGCACCCTCCACTACCGCACCCTCCACTACCACACCCTCCACTACCACACCCTCCACTATCACACCCTCCACTACCGCACCCTCCACTATCACACCCTCCACTACCACACCCTCCACTACCTCACCCTCCACTATCACACCCTCCACTACCACACCCTCCACTACCTCACCCTCCACTACCACACCCTCCACTACCACACCCTCCACTATCACACCCTCCATTACCGCACCCTCCACTATCACACCCTCCACTATCACACCCTCCACTACCGCACCCTCCACTATCACACCCTCCACTACCTCACCCTCCACTACCACACCCTCCACTACCTCACCCTCCACTACCGCACCCTCCACTACCACACCCTCCACTACCTCACCCTCCACTACCACACCCTCCACTACCACACACTCCACTACCTCACCCTCCACTACCACACCCTCCACTACCACACCCTCCACTACCTCACACTCCACTACCTCACCCTCCACTACCACACCCTCCACTACCACACCCTCCACTACCTCACACTCCACTACCTCACCCTCCACTACCGCACCCTCCACTACCACACCCTCCACTACCACACCCTCCACTACCTCACACTCCACTACCGCACCCTCCACTACCACACCCTCCACTACCACACCCTCCACTACCTCACCCTCCACTACCTCACACTCCACTACCACACCCTCCACTACCGCACCCTCCACTACCACACCCTCCACTACCGCACTCTGCAATACCACACCCTCCACTACCACACCCTCCACTACCTCACCCTCCACTACCGCACCCTCCACTACCGCACCCTCCACTACCACACCCTCCAGTACCACACCCTCCACTACCGCACCCTCCACTACCGCACCCTCCACTACCTCACCCTCCACTACTACACCCTCCACTACCGCACCCTCCACTACCACACCCTCCACTACCACACCCTCCACTACCGCACCCTCCACTACCTCACCCTCCACTACCACACCCTCCACTACCGCACCCTCCACTACCACACCCTCCAGTACCACACCCTCCACTACCGCACCCTCCACTACCTCACCCTCCACTACCACACCCTCCACTACCGCACCCTCCACTACCACACCCTCCACTACCACACCCTCCACTACCGCACCCTCCAGTACCGCACCCTCCACTACCGCACCCTGCACTACCACACCCTCCACTACCACACTCTCCACTACCACACCCTCCACTACCGCAACCTGCACTACCACACCCTCCACTACCACACCCTCCACTACCGCACCCTGCACTACCGCAACCTCCACTACAGCACCCTCCACTACCACACCCTCCACTACCACACCCTCCACTACCACACCCTGCACTACCGCACCATCCACTACCGCACCCTCCACTACCACACACTCCACTACCGCACCCTCCACTACCACACCCTCCACTACCGCACCCTCCACTACCACCCCCTCCACTACCTCACCCTCCACTACCTCACCCTCCACTACCACACCCTCCACTACAGCACCCTCCACTACCACACACTCCACTACCACACATTCCACTACCGCACCCTCCACTACAGCACCCTCCACTACCACACCCTCCACTACCACACCCTCCACTACAGCACCCTCCACTACCGCACCCTCCACTACCACACCCTGCACTACCGCACCCTCCACTACCGCACCCTCCACTACCACACACTCCACTACCGCACCCTCCACTACCACACTCTGCACTACCGCACCCTCCACTACCGCACCCTCCACTACCACACCCTCCACTACCACACCCTCCACTACAGCACCCTCCACTACCGCACCCTCCACTACCACACCCTGCACTACCGCACCCTCCACTACCGCACCCTCCACTACCACACACTCCACTACCGCACCCTCCACTACCACACTCTGCACTACCGCACCCTCCACTACCACACTCTGCACTACCACACCCTCCACTACCGCACCCTCCACTACAGCACCCTCCACTACCACACACTCCACTACCGCACCCTCCACTACCTCACCCTCCACTACCGCACCCTCCACTATAGCACCCTCCACTACCTCACCCTCCACTACCTCACCCTCCACTACCTCACCCTCCACTACCACACCCTCCACTACCGCACCCTCCACTACCACACCCTCCACTACCACACCCTCCACTACCTCACCCTCCACTACCTCACCCTCCACTACCACACACTCCACTACCGCACCCTGCATTACCTCACCCTCCACTACGTCATCCTGCACTCCCTCACTCTCCACTACCTCACCCTTCACTACTTCACCCTCCACTACCTCACACTCCACTACCACACCCTCCACTACCGCACCCTCCACTATCTCACCCTCCACTACTTCACCCTCCACTACCTCCTCCTCCACTACCACCCCCTCCAGCTACCACCCCTCCACTATCTTACCCTACACTACCACCCCCTCCACTACCTCACCCTCCACTACCTCACCCTCTACTACCACCCCATCCACTACCTCACCCTCGACTTCCTCATTCTCCACTACCTCACCCTCCACTATCAGCCCCTCCACTACCATGTCCTCCTCTTCCTCACCCTCCACTAACATCCCCTTCACTACCTCACCCTCCACTACATCACACTCCACTACCACCCCTTCACTACCTCACCCTCCACTACCTCACACTCCACTACCACCCCCTACACTACCTCACCCTCCACAACCTCACACTCCACTACCACCCCCTCCACTACCTCACCCTCCACAACCTCACACTCCACTACCACCCCCTACACTACCTCACCCTCCACAACCTCACACTCCACTACCACCCCCTCCACTACCTCACCCTCCACAACCTCACACTCCACTACCACCCCCTTCACTACCTCACCCAGCATTACCTCACCCTCCACTACGTCATCCTGCACTCCCTCACTCTCCACTACCTCACCCTCCACTACTTCACCCTCCACTACCTCACACTCCACTACCACACCCTCCACTACCGCACCCTCCACTACCTCACACTCCACTACCACACCCTCCACTACCTCACCCTCCACTACCTAACCCTCCACTACCACACCCTCCACTACCTCACCCTCCACTACCACACCCTCCACTACCTCACCCTCCACTACTGCACCCTCCATACCTCACCCTCCACTACTGCACCCTCCACTACCGAGCTCTGCACTACCTCACACTCCACTACCTCACCCTCCACTACCTCACCCTCCACTACCACACCCTCCACTACCTCAACCTCCACTACCTCACACTCCACTACCACACCCTGCACTACCTCACCCTCCACTACCACACCCTGCACTACCTCACCCTCCATACCACCCCCTCCACTACCGCACCCTCCACAACCGCACCCTCCACTACCTCACCCTCCACTACCTCACCCTCCACTACCACCACCTCCACTGCCGCACACTCCACTACCGCACCCTCCACTACCTCACCCTCCACTACCGCACCCTCCATTACCTCACCCTCCACTACCTCACCCTCCACTACCTCACCCTGCACTACCTCACCCTCCACTACTTCACCCACCACTACCTCCTCCTCCACTACCACCCCCTCCAGCTACCACCCCTCCACTATCTTACCCTACACTACCAC
Organism: Chiloscyllium punctatum; assembly: GCF_047496795.1. Lineage (NCBI taxonomy): Eukaryota > Metazoa > Chordata > Chondrichthyes > Orectolobiformes > Hemiscylliidae > Chiloscyllium > Chiloscyllium punctatum. The sequence goes on from NC_092775.1 coordinate 57,627,774, forward strand.
CCCCTCCACTACCTCACCCTCCACTACCTCACCCTCTACTACCACCCCATCCACTACCTCACCCTCGACTTCCTCATTCTCCACTACCTCACCCTCCACTATCAGCCCCTCTACTACCATGTCCTCCTCTTCCTCACCCTCCACTAACATCCCCTTCACTACCTCACCCTCCACTACCTCACACTCCACTACCACCCCTTCACTACCTCACCCTCCACAACCTCACACTCCACTACCACCCCCTACACTACCTCACCCTCCACAACCTCACACTCCACTACCACCCCCTCCACTACCTCACCCTCCACAACCTCACACTCCACTACCACCCCCTTCACTACCTCACCCTCCACTACCTCACCCTCTACTACCACCCCATCCACTACCTCACCCTCGACTTCCTCATTCTCCACTACCTCACCCTCCACTATCAGCCCCTCTACTACCATGTCCTCCTCTTCCTCACCCTCCACTAACATCCCCTTCACTACCTCACCCACCACAACCTCACACTCCACTACCACCCCTTCACTACCTCACCCTCCACAACCTCACACTCCACTACCACCCCCTACACTACCTCACCCTCCACAACCTCACACTCCACTACCACCCCCTTCACTACCTCACCCACCACAACCTTACCCTCCACTATCTCACCGTCCACAATCTCACCCTCCACTACTTCCCCTCCACAGCCTCACCCTCCACTACCTCATCCTGCACTACCTCACCCTCCACTACCTCACCCTCCACTACCACACCCTCCACTACCGCACCCTCCATTACCTCACCCTCCACTACCGGACCCTCCATTACCTCACCCTCCACTACCTCACCCTCCACTACCTCATCCTCCACTACTTCACCCTCCACTACCTCACACTCCACTACCTCACACTGCACTACCGCACCCTCCACTACCACACCCTCCACAACCTCACCATGCACTACCTCACCCTCCACTACCTCACCCTCCACTACTTCACCCTCCACTACCTCACACTGCACTACCTCACACTCCACTACTTCACCCTCCACTACCGCACCCTCCACTACCTCACCCTCCACTAGCTCACCCTCCACTACCACCCCCTCCACTACCACCCCCTTCACTACCTCACCCTCCACTACCTCACACTCCACTACCACCCCTCCACTACCACTCCCTCCACTACCTCACCCTCCACTACCTCACACTCCACTACCACCCCCTTCACTACCTCACACTCCACTACCACCCCCTCCACTACCTAACCCTCCACTACTTCACCCTCCACTACCAACCCCCTCCACTACCTTCTCCTCCACTACCACCCCATCAGTTACCCCCCTCCACTACCTCACCCTCCACTATCTCACCCCTCCACTACCACCCGCCTCCACTACCTCCTCCTCCACTACCACCCGATCAGCTACCACCCCCTCCACTACTGCACCCTGCACTACCACACCCTCCACTACCTCACCCTCCACTACCTCACCCTCCATAACCTCACCCTCTACTACCTCACCCTCCACTACCTCACCCTCCATAACCACCCCCTCCACTACCTCACCCTCCACTACCTCACCTGGCACTCCCTCACCCTCCACAACCTCACCCTCCATAATCTCACCCTCCACTACCTCATCCTGCACTCCCTCACCTTCCACTCCCTTACCCTCCACTACCTCACCACCAACTTCCTCCCCCTCCACTACCACCCCCTCCACTACCTCACCCTCCACTCACTTACCCTCCACTAACTCACCCTGCAATACCTAACCCTCCACTACTTCACCCTCCACTACCATCCCCCTCCACTACCTCACCCCTCTACTACCACCCCCTCTACTATCACCTCCTCCACTACCACCCCATCAGCTACCACCCCCTCCACTACCTCACCCTGCACTACATCACTCTCCACTACCTCACCCTCCACTACCTCACCCCTCCACTACCACCCCTCCACTACCTCACCCTCCACAACCACCCCCTCCACTACCTCACCCTCCACTACCGCACCCTCCACTACCTCACCCTCCACAACCACCCCCTCCACTACCGCACCCTCCACTACCTCACCCAGCATTACCTCACCCTCCACTACCTCACACTCCACTACCTCACACTGCACTACCGCATCCTCCACTACCACACCCTCCACTACCTCACACTGCACTACCGCATCCTCCACTACCACACCCTCCACTACCTCACACTGCACTACCGCACCCTCCACTACCTCACCCCTCCACTACCTCACCCTCCACTACCTCACCCTCTCCTACCACCCCGTCCACTACCTCACCCTCCACTTCCTCATTCTCCACTACCTCACCCTCCACTATCTGCCCCTCCACTACCATGCCCTCCTCTTCCTCAGCCTCCACTAACATCCCCTTCACTACCTCACCCTCCACTACCTCATACTCCATTACTACCCCCTCCACTACCACCCCCTTCACTACCTCACCCTCCACTACCTCACACTCCACTACCACCCCCTCCACTACCTCACCCTCCACTACCTCACACTCCACTACCACCCCCTTCACTACCTCACCCTCCACTTCCACCCCCTCCACTACCTAACCCTCCACTACCTCACCCTCCACTACCTCACACTCCACTACCACCCCCTTCACTACCTCACCCTCCACTTCCTCCCCCTCCAGTACCACTCCCTCCACTACCACCCCCTCCAATCCCTCACCCTCCACGACCACCCCCTCCACTACCACACCCTCCACTCACTTACCCTCCACTAACTCACCCTCAACTACCTCACCCTCCACTTCCTCACCCTGCAATACCTCAAACTCCACAATCTCATCCTCAAGCACCTCACCCTCCAATATCTTCCCCTCCACTACCACCCCCTCCACTACCTCACCCTGCAATACCTAACCCTCCACTACTTCACCCTCCACTACCATCCCCCTCCACTACCTCACCCCTCCACTACCACCCCCTCTACTATCTCCTCCTCCACTACCACCCCATCAGCTACCACCCCCTCCACTACCTCACCCTCCACTACCTCACCCCTGCACTACCTCACCCTCCACTACCTCACCCTCCACTACCACCCCCTCCACTTCCACACCCTCCACTACCTCACCCTCCACTACCTCACCCCTGCACTACCTCACCCTCCACTACCTCACCCTCCACTACCACCCCCTCCACTTCCACACCCTCCACTACCTCACCCTCCGCTACATAACCCTCCACTACCTCACCCTCCACAACCTCACCCTCCACTACCTCCTCCTCCACTACCACCCCATCAGTTACCACCCCCTCCACTACAACCCCCTCCACTTCCTCACTCTCCACTACCTCACCATGCACTACCTCACCCTCCACTACCTCACCCTGCACTACCTCACACTCCTCTACTTCACCCTCCACTACCTCCCCTCCACGGCCTCACCCTCCACTACCTCACCCTGCACTGCCTCACCCTCCACAACCTCACCCTCCACTACCTCCCCTCCACAACCTCACCATGCACTACCTCACCCAGCATTACCTCACCCTCAACTACCTCACCCTCCACAACCTCACCCTCCACTAACTCCCCTCCACAACCTCACCATGCACTACCGCACCCTCCGCTCCCTCACCCTCCACTACCTCACCCTCCACAACCTCACCCTCCACAACCTCACCCTCCACTTCCTCACCCAGCATTACCTCACCCTCAACTACCTCACCCTCCACAACCTCACCATGCACTACCGCACCCTCCACTCCCTCACCCTCCAACACCTCACCCTGCACTACCTCACCCTCAATTACCTCACCCTGCGCTATCTCACACTCCACTACCTCACCCTCTATAACCTCACCCTCCACTACTTCACCCTCCACTACCTCATCCTGCACTACTTCACCCTCCACTCCCTCACCCTCTACTACCTCCCCACCACAACCTCACACTGCAATACCTCACCCTCCACTACCACACCCTCCACTACCTCACCATGCACTACCTCACATTCCACAACCTCACCCTCCACTACCTCACCCTCCACTACCTCACCCTCTCCTACCACCCCATCCACTACCTCACCCTCCACTTCCTCATTCTCCACTACCTCACCCTCCACTATCTGCCCCTCCACTACCATGCCCTCCTCTTCCTCAGCCTCCACTAACATCCCCTTCACTACCTCACCCTCCACTACCTCACCCTCCACTACTTCACCCTCCACTACCACCCCCCTCCTTTACCTTCTCCTCCACTACCATCCTATCAGCTACCACCCCCTCCACTACCTCACCCTCCATAACCACCCCCTCCACTACCTCACCCTCCACTACCTCACCCTCCACTACCTCACCTGGCACTCCCTCACCCTCCACAACCTCACCCTCCATAATCTCACCCTCCACTACCTCATCCTGCACTCCCTCACCTTCCACTCCCTTACCCTCCACTACCTCACCACCAACTTCCTCCCCCTCCAGTACCACTCCCTCCACTACCACCCCCTCCACTACCTCACCCTCCACTCACTTACCCTCCACTATCTCACCCTCAACTACCTCACCCTCCACTACCTCAACCTCCATGACCTCACCCTCCACTTCCTCACCCTGCAATACCTCAAACTCCACAATCTCATCCTCAAGCACCTCACCCTCCAATATCTTCCCCTCCACTACCACCCCCTCCACTACCTCACCCTCCACTACCTCACCCTCCACTACCTCACCCAGCATTACCTCACCCTCCACTACCTCACCCTCCACTACCTCACCCTCCACTACCTCACCCTGCACTACCTCACACTCCACTACCTCACCCTCTATAACCTCACCCTCCACTACTTCACCCTCCACTACCTCATCCTGCACTACTTCACCCTCCACTCCCTCACCCTCTACTACCTCCCCACCACAACCTCACACTGCAATACCTCACCCTCCACTACCACACCCTCCACTACCTCACCATGCACTACCTCACATTCCACAACCTCACCCTCCACTACCTCACCCTCCACTACCTCACCCTCTCCTACCACCCCATCCACTACCTCACCCTCCACTTCCTCATTCTCCACTACCTCACCCTCCACTATCTGCCCCTCCACTACCATGCCCTCCTCTTCCTCAGCCTCCACTAACATCCCCTTCACTACCTCACCCTCCACTACCTCACCCTCCACTACTTCACCCTCCACTACCACCCCCCTCCTTTACCTTCTCCTCCACTACCATCCTATCAGCTACCACCCCCTCCACTACCTCACCCTCCATAACCACCCCCTCCACTACCTCACCCTCCACTACCTCACCCTCCACTACCTCACCTGGCACTCCCTCACCCTCCACAACCTCACCCTCCATAATCTCACCCTCCACTACCTCATCCTGCACTCCCTCACCTTCCACTCCCTTACCCTCCACTACCTCACCACCAACTTCCTCCCCCTCCAGTACCACTCCCTCCACTACCACCCCCTCCACTACCTCACTCTCCACTCACTTACCCTCCACTATCTCACCCTCAACTACCTCACCCTCCACTACCTCAACCTCCATGACCTCACCCTCCACTTCCTCACCCTGCAATACCTCAAACTCCACAATCTCATCCTCAAGCACCTCACCCTCCAATATCTTCCCCTCCACTACCACCCCCTCCACTACCTCACCCTCCACTACCTCACCCTCCACTACCTCACCCAGCATTACCTCACCCTCCACTACCTCACCCTCCACTACCTCACCCTCCACTACCTCACCCTGCACTACCTCACACTCCACTACCTCACCCTCTATAACCTCACCCTCCACTACTTCACCCTCCACTACCTCATCCTGCACTACTTCACCCTCCACTCCCTCACCCTCTACTACCTCCCCACCACAACCTCACACTGCAATACCTCACCCTCCACTACCACACCCTCCACTACCTCACCATGCAATACCTCACATTCCACAACCTCACCCTCCACTACCTCACCCTCCACTACCTCACCCTCTCCTACCACCCCATCCACTACCTCACCCTCCACTTCCTCATTCTCCACTACCTCACCCTCCACTATCTGCCCCTCCACTACCATGCCCTCCTCTTCCTCAGCCTCCACTAACATCCCCTTCACTACCTCACCCTCCACTACCTCACCCTCCACTACTTCACCCTCCACTACCACCCCCCTCCTTTACCTTCTCCTCCACTACCATCCTATCAGCTACCACCCCCTCCACTACCTCACCCTCCATAACCACCCCCTCCACTACCTCACCCTCCACTACCTCACCCTCCACTACCTCACCTGGCACTCCCTCACCCTCCACAACCTCACCCTCCATAATCTCACCCTCCACTACCTCATCCTGCACTCCCTCACCTTCCACTCCCTTACCCTCCACTACCTCACCACCAACTTCCTCCCCCTCCAGTACCACTCCCTCCACTACCACCCCCTCCACTACCTCACCCTCCACTCACTTACCCTCCACTATCTCACCCTCAACTACCTCACCCTCCACTACCTCAACCTCCATGACCTCACCCTCCACTTCCTCACCCTGCAATACCTCAAACTCCACAATCTCATCCTCAAGCACCTCACCCTCCAATATCTTCCCCTCCACTACCACCCCCTCCACTACCTCACCCTCCACTACCTCACCCTCCACTACCTCACCCAGCATTACCTCACCCTCCACTACCTCACCCTCCACTACCTCACCCTCCACTACCTCACCCTGCACTACCTCACACTCCACTACCTCACCCTCTATAACCTCACCCTCCACTACTTCACCCTCCACTACCTCATCCTGCACTACTTCACCCTCCACTCCCTCACCCTCTACTACCTCCCCACCACAACCTCACACTGCAATACCTCACCCTCCACTACCACACCCTCCACTACCTCACCATGCACTACCTCACATTCCACAACCTCACCCTCCACTACCTCACCCTCCACTACCTCACCCTCTCCTACCACCCCATCCACTACCTCACCCTCCACTTCCTCATTCTCCACTACCTCACCCTCCACTATCTGCCCCTCCACTACCATGCCCTCCTCTTCCTCAGCCTCCACTAACATCCCCTTCACTACCTCACCCTCCACTACCTCACCCTCCACTACTTCACCCTCCACTACCACCCCCCTCCTTTACCTTCTCCTCCACTACCATCCTATCAGCTACCACCCCCTCCACTACCTCACCCTCCATAACCACCCCCTCCACTACCTCACCCTCCACTACCTCACCCTCCACTACCTCACCTGGCACTCCCTCACCCTCCACAACCTCACCCTCCATAATCTCACCCTCCACTACCTCATCCTGCACTCCCTCACCTTCCACTCCCTTACCCTCCACTACCTCACCACCAACTTCCTCCCCC